>NC_057802.1:612074922-612366035 GCF_018294505.1 Triticum aestivum | reverse complement strand
CCTGCGAAGGTGACGTGGTATGCTCCTATAATACCACGGTTGAAACGTCTGTTCAGAAACGAAGAGCATGCCAAGTTGATGCGATGGCACAGTGAGGACCGTAAGAAAGACGGGAAGTTGAGAGCACCCGCTGACGGGTCGTAGTGGAGAAAAATCGAGAGAAAGTACTGGGCTGAGTTTGCAGGTGACCCAAGGAACGTATGGTTTGGTTTAAGCGCGGATGGCATTAATCCTTTCGGGGAGCAGAGCAGCAATCACAGCACCTGGCCCGTGACTCTATGTATGTATAACCTTCCTTCTTGGATGTGCATGAAGCGGAAGTTCATTATGATGCCAGTTCTCATCCAAGGCCCTAAGCAACCCGGCAACGACAATGATGTGTACCTAAGGCCATTACTTGAAGAACTTTTACAGCTGTGGAATGAAAACGGTGTACGTACGTGGGATGAGCACAAACAGGAGGAATTTAACCTGCACGCGTTGCTGTTTGTAACCATCAACGATTGACCCGCTCTCAGTAACCTTTCAGGACAGACAAACAAGGGATACCACGTATGCACGCACTGTTTAGATGACACTGAAAGTATATACCTGGACAAATGGAGGAAGAATGTGTACCTGGGCCATCGTCGATTTCTTCCGACCAACCATCAATGTCGAAAGAAAGGCAAGCATTTCAAAGGCGAGACAGATCACCGGAAGAAGCCCGCCATGTGTACCGGTGATCACGTACTTGTTATGGTCAATGATTTACACGTAATCTTTGAAAAGGGTCCCGACGGACTAGCTGTTCCGAATGACGCTGAGGGACACGCACCCATGTGGAAGAAGAAATCTATATTTTGGGACCTACCCTACTGGAAAGACCTAGAGGTCCGCTCTTCAATCGACGTGATGCACGTGACGAAGAACCTTTGCGTGAACCTGCTAGGCTTCTTGGGCGTGTATGGGAAGACAAAAGATACACCTGAGGCACGGGAGGACCTGCAACGTTTGCACGAAAAAGACGGCATGCCTCCGAAGCAGTATGAAGGTCCTGCCAGCTACGCTTTTACGATAGAAGAGAAAGAAATCTTTTTTGAATGCCTGCTCAGTATGAAGGTCCCGACTGGCTTCTCGTCGAATATAAAGGGAATAATAAATATGTCAGAGAAAAAGTTACAGAACCTAAAGTCTCATGACTGCCACGTGATTATGACGCAACTGCTTCTGGTTGCATTGAGGGGGTTTCTACCGGAAAACGTCCGATTAGCCATTGTGAAGCTATGTGCATTCCTCAATGAATCTCTCAGAAGGTGATCGATCCAGAAATCATACCAAGGCTAAGAAGTGATGTGGCGCAGTGTCTTGTCAGTTTTGAGCTGGTGTTCCCACCATCCTTCTTCAATATCATGACGCACGTCCTAATTCATTTAGTCGACGAGATTGTCATTCTGGGGCCCGTATTTCTACACAATATGTTCCCCTTTGAGAGGTTCATAGGAGTCTTAAAGAAATATGTCCGTAACCGCGCTTAACCAGAAGGAAGCATCTCCATGGGCCATCAAACAGAAGATGTCATTGGGTTTTGTGTTGACTTCATTCTTAGCCTTAAGAAGATGAGCGACGGCTTTTGGTGCGTGTGTCAAGGTGTGTGTGTGAGTGGGCCGGCATGCCCAGAGGAGTGCTGGTCATTAAAAGACACAGCTTTTTTCTTGGGTTGAATTAAAAGACGCGGCTGTAACTGAATGTTACTCGAGTCTGAAGAAACAAAACGTCTCTGAATTCCTCTCCTCTCCCTGTGTTATTCTTCTTCCTTCTCAAGCGAGGAATATTACTCAAGTCTGAAGAAGCATCAATCCACATCTATAAACTAGAGTAGTACGTAGCAGACAGAGAAAGCATCACATGAACACCAGGATCGAATCACACTGCAGGAATTTATGTAATCGAATCTAATCTAATCTAATCGGGACAGCATGAGAGGAAGGGGGGGGGGGGGGGGGGGGAAGGAGAGGAGGCATACCATCGCTTGGGGTCTAGAATCTGCAGGCCGTGGGTCAGAGAAGACCCCTACCTCGCCGTCGTCGAGGCCCGCTGCAACAGCAGCAGAGAGCTCCCCCATGTGCGATGCCCCTGCCCCGCTGAGAGAAGAGAAGGGGGTGGACCTCCATGGCAATGCTAGTGAAGAACCTCCGTGGGTGGGTGCTGATCCGGCGGCGTTCGTGGCCGGAACAGGTGGCCACCTCTGTCGCCCCATCCATATCCATGGGTGGAAAGAAAGGGGCTAGGGTTTCCCGCGCGAGGAGGGAGGGAGGAAGGTCGCCGGGGTGGGTATGGGGGTGGGATAGAGGAGGTCGCCCGTCGCCGGCGGCTGGATTCGATTGGGGAGGAGCAGAGGGCGGCGGCGGCGGTGGTTTGGGGAGGAGCGCGCTCAGACTAAGAGAGAAGTGAAGTGGCGTGGGCTGTTTTGGGGTTTGGTGTTTGGGATTTTCGATTTCCTTTGAATGAATGAAATGAAGTAGTTTCCGAGTGTGCGGGCGGGACACCCCAAATAGGATTTTTATTTCGGCAACCACGGCTGGATTGATTGCTAGATGCTCATTGGTGGATCATCATCACCCACGGATCGACCCCCTCTTCAATTAATCCTGACCGTTCGCTCATATCCAACGAACGAGAGAGCGGGTTGGGCTTGGAATATTGCGTGGGGAGTTGGTGGGCCCAAAATGTATCGGCGGGATAGACGATGTTGTCAAGAGGGGAATTTTTACGACAAGGATTCGCCGGCGCCTCCATTGGGTTGCATGCGTGCTTGTGGGTCAAGGAGCCGGGCATCTTAGGTGACCCTCCACTATCGCAAACTCCCCAACTCCATCGTCGCTTCCAACCCTCGCCACTGATTGAGGCATGGATTGGTCATCCACAAGCTCCCATGGATCCACCTCTTTTCTAGCCTGTCCTAACTGTCCGCTCGGATCCAACGAAAGATAGGGTTAGTTGTGCTAGGAATAATTAGGGGTACGTTGTGAGGTGGGGGGACTCTTTTTCCAGGCTAGGGTCCAATGTCACCTTGATTAGGTCCCTTGCTCGCTTGTATATTCATGGACCGGAAAGAAGGTTGATTGGCGGCAGGTGCCGTCATCAACATTTTGTACCGCAATCTCTCTTTGGTTGAGTCATGACGACTTTGAGGTCCAAGGAACGTGGCGTACGGTTTCAATCAATCCCCGGTGGTGGGGCAGCGCACATGGAGCAGATGAAGGTAGGTGAAAGACGGAGAGCATAGGTACGTACGTACGCTCGTATATACGCGCATACACCTTACCCATATGAGAATGTGCACGCGCACACCTTAACTCCTATGAGCATCTCTGAGAGATTGAGGCGGCATATCATGTTAAGAATGGCGAAGTATGCGAGTACCAGAACTTGAAAACTGACGGATTGAAGATATATATCACTGTCCTCCTAACCTAACCATGCAACAATAGGTTGGTTGGCAGGTGAAATTGATGTGATATGGTCATATGGACGAGTCATTGCACCGTGCCTAAGACTGCTGGTGCATGTACGTACTACGTCTTTGCATGCAGCCGAATCCAAAAATACCTTGAGCGTCGATAAATAATATGTACTGGGCAAAGTCGTTCGATGGATCAATGAAAAAGAAAAAAAAACAAATGTCACTCGATCGATGAAAAAAGAAATAACGAAAGAAAAAAAAGGTCCTTAGATGTGCACGTGCACGAGTTCTTTTCAATGGAAACGGATGGATCGATTGGCTACTGGTTTTCTTCCCTGGGAGGGATGGATTAGGTAAAGTAAAGGCGCGACGTGCGCATGCCTTGCTGTTGGGAGGTAATTAATGGAAGCAACCGTGAGGCTGGTCACAATGGGCAGGAACATAAGCTAGTAACCTACACACTTCCCTAGACTATATTACTACCTCTATGATGGATAGGAACATGTACGTTGTGTCATTCAACGATGTATTTATTAGGTCATAGACTCATTGTTTCTTGGAGGGTGTGATGTTCCGGTATTAGCTAGTTACCACAAGCAGCTCTCTCTTCATTAAATATGTGCCACGTAAGCAAAGTTGCATTGGAGTGTGTGATGTTACTCCTAAATTCCTGCCCATTGTGACCAGCCTGATGGTTCGGGTCGCCCGCCATGAAATGAAATGAGAAAAAAATATCAAGACTTGGACCAGTCGCGCGCGCGTGCACCAAATCTGGCTTTGCTGTTCTTTTCTTATCGTAAATAGTAGTAGTACTAGGTACGAGACGTCAAACACATCTCATCAATCAAAACGAAAAGATAAGAAAAATAGGCATCAACACACGTACGCAGCGCCTTGGGGCTCCATCTCGATCGCGGCCGCCGCCATGTACCAGGTTCGCTGGTCTCGTTGGCGGGACCTCCAACCGGACCTGCTCCGGGAAATGTCTGGCAGACTGCCCCACGCCGTGGACTTCGTCCGCCTCCATGCCGTGTGCAAGCCATGGCGCGCGCGACTCACACGACACGAGGACGACGAAGAAACAGTCCTTGGTGCCGTGCCTCCTGGCGCCGAGCAAAAAGGGCCACGACCACGACTCCCTCAACCTGAGATGCGTCTTCTCCAAGTGCAATTACGGGCGCCGCCATTATCAGACGTCGAGGACTGGGTTGCCAGCGCCGAGGACACCTCCGTCTGCTACTACACCGATCTCCCTCGCCCTGCCCTCCACGACGCTCTCACCGGAGCCCTCACCGACTTGCCTCGCTTCACTTGGATTTGGAACCAGAGCCCAACTGGCATCACGTGCAGCGACGGCACAATTCTTCTGTACAGTGCCTCCAACATCAAGTCCCACTCTGGCAATAATCTCCACATCCACATGGATAGGTTCAGGGCAGCGCTCCTACGTCCCGGCGACACGGCTTGGACACTCGTCGAGAGGAACTTTGAATCCAGGGAGTATGGCGACTTCTGGCCGTGTATCTATCACCTCAACAAGATACTGGTCACCATGGAGAAAAGCCTCTGGCACGTCATCACGCCAGGGACCGCCGCGCATGACGACTTACTGCTCCCAAGGTTGTGGATGCCGCGCGAGTGCGATGACTACTTATGTCCACGTCCTCAAGTCCCACGGCGAGCTTCTATATATGGGTGTCGGTGCAAATCAGTATGAATTAGTACATTGACAAGGGAGGGAAGGGCGTCTGCGACCTGCTCCGCGCGCTCTCTGTGTTGGGAGGAGCTGCCGCGATGTGTGAGCAAGGACGGCCAAAGCCTAGTCGACCGTGTCGGGTTCCTTGGGCGGTTGGGTGCCATTGCCAATGGCGGCTGCGCCTACTTATGATGGGGACGACATCGTTCCACGTGAGTGGTGTGGAGTCTTTAGGGTGGAGTTTCTCGAGTGGCTGCCGCCATCATGGAACAAGGAATTGTGCACGTGGATCATCCCCCAGCCTACAATTTCTCCTATACAGGTATGCACTAGTAGTCAATATCTCAGATCAACTTTCTAAGAATATATATATGCTCGTCACTATGCAATAAATCAAATCAACGCTAGATTACTATGTTCCTTCTGACCTTTATATATGGCAATCTCTTATGGCAATGGTCCAAGTAGTTCCGTGGTAGGCTAGTATTATGGGGCGGAGTTGTTGGGTGACACAAGACTGGCAATGGTGACAGAGGCAAGGACGGAGTCGGAGAGGTCACCGCACTGGCTACGGTATGATAAGGTGGACGCGGTGATGGAGGCGGATCATTGGAAGAAGAATGCGCCCATTGGAGCAATTGCGGGTGTTAGGATTAGGGGTGTTCACTTAGACCTAGCCAGAGGTGCTCACGTGGATGAGCTTGGATCGGGGCAGTGGTCATGTAAAGGTTTAAGTTCGTTCGTTGTCTATTATTTTGGAGCATTGGAGCTGATTAGTTAAGTCGTTGGAGGTGGCGTTCGGTTGCCGCCAATAAATAATGAAAAACTTAAAGATTACATTTAGCCATGCTTAACTTTCATAACTTTGATATATTTTGCTCGGTCAGGGAATTAGTGAAATGTTGAAGCCTCGGCAAGAGCAGACAGATGAAAGAATCATGGATCACACCGAGAGATATTACAATCCTTGTTTCAGGGTGTTGGTGTGCAACCTACCTCACGAAATGAACAGCAATCGTCTACAATATTTCTTCAGCAAACATGGTAAAGTATCCTGCGCCGAGGTTATCTACTACAAGAAGACCAAGACGTCACAGGGTATTGGCCTCGTAACCATGGCGACGACGCATGCCCACCGTGCAGATGCTCTGGCTTCTCTCAGGGGGCTGGTTAGTGCATGCATGCATATATGCTAGATTAATTCAGTAATCAGTCACCTAACTGTCAGGTATTCATGAATCCATTCTTATTCACTGAAAATAATCATCCATGCAGGTTTTGGAAGGATGTAGTCTCCAGGTGAGCTTTGTAAAGAAGCGCCGGCGGTGCCAAAGGCGGCATACATCTTTGACTGCATCAGCATGATAGCTCAACCGTCTTGGTTCTCCTCATAGAGTCATAGTTACCGTGGTTTACTTGCTTAGCCTAAATAAAGTTAAAAACATATAAACTCATAACTTAGAGTTCTAAGTACATTTCAAAATCATACATAAATGTAAAATGGCTACTCAAAAAAGGTAATAAAAATAGCAGGGTGAGAGGGAAATGTGCTCCCTTTTGTTGGAAAGGGGGAACACATCCCTCATACTCCCTCCGTATGTAGTCCCTTTTGTCTTTTTAGAGATTCCACTACGGACTACATACAGAGGAAAATGAGTGAATCTACACTTATAATATGTCTATATATATCCGTATGTAGTCCCTATTGAAATCTCTAAAATGACTTATATTTAGAAAAGGGGGAGTACCTAATTAAAGAGATGGGGGTCGGGAATCACTATAGCCTTGTTGACGTCTGGTAGATGGAGGATGTGGTGCAGAAGTGAGAATGGAAAGAGGGTCCATTGAGTTACGATAAGAGAGTACGAGGATAATCCTCCTTTGGCCAAATGGGAGTAATGACAGATATGGGGTGGATGCCTTGTCGTCCCAACCTCAACGTAGTCACTCGACGAATTCACCCTTGTCGACAACGAGGTTGTACTGGAACACCGCCTGCTAATCACACGGTGAGGCCCCACTGCCATGGTAGGCAAAGTAGATGCATCATCCATGGCCACTGCCCAGCGTCGTGGCATCCAAGTTGTTGGGCAGCCACATGAATAGCACACGGTCCACCATGCTACATATGTCCTTTCTCACTCGGTACATCTTCTTCGATGTGGACGACGTCTTCCTAGTCGCCATTGGGTGTGATGACACGCTAGAAGTAAAGCATCACGGTGCAAGGATCCTGCCGGCGCGATACACAATACAAAGTTCAACGCCTTGCCTTGGGAGCGGCATGCATGAGGGTCTACCGTCCACTCAGCGTCACCTGAGCTTGGCCATGTATGACCCGACGCATGAGATGCTACAGAAAAGGATTGCACCATCACGTAGAGGGCGCCGTCGGGACTCTGCTCCTCCTAGCACTGCCATGGCGGCGACGTGAAGGCATTATCCCATCTAGAAGGCGTCACTGCGGTAGAAGTCAACTTAGTCATGCATGTTTACTTTATATATTGTAAAATATGGTACCTTGCATCTGAAGATGTAGGGCCGGGATGTACTTTGCGTCTTCATGACTTTGGCCTCGTTGCTTTGCATCAACTTTCATAAATATGATTCCGTGCATCTGAAGATGTAGGGTCCGAGATGTTTATCCTTCCTTATCGGAAAACAAATTGAATCTAATTTCCATTTGTAGTAAAGGTTTGGCTTCTTCCCCAAAAGTGCTCAAATTCTACTCAAACTCCTAGCCCAAAACTTATAACGTGTTCTTTCCTCACTACTACTCCCTCCGATCCAAAATAAGTGTTGCAGTTTTGAACTAAGATTAGTTCAACCTTAGTTAAAAACTGCGACACTTATTACGGATCAGAAGGACTACTAAATAAACCACCATCACAGATGGCTCAAACAATGAGAAATTGTTTTCCTTGTTGTCTGTGATAAGATCTAGGGGACATGGAGGGTGATACATAAGGGATATCTCAAAGGAAGGCGAAGTTGAGGCTATGGGTACTCTCGTACAGTCGTTCCTGACAGCGAGTTCTAAGAGTACAATTCATATAGTTAAACAATCATCCACAACATCACTAAACAAATTAGTAATATCATCAAACCAAGATTTATACGATGGCCAAGACCATACTGCTTCCATCCCACAGAATCACATGTTGTCCTGGCTGCCACATCATCTTTACCAAGCTCACTTCTAGGATGCATCCACCCAAAATCTGCAATCATGAAGAAAAATGGCATCCATCAATTGTTTCATATCACCAAAATTAATCAAAGATAAGCATGCACAATTCAACAGTTGGACACAACCGTTACTTGACAATGCAATTGAATCCAGCAGCAGTCATGCAACCGTTACTAAACAAAAAATATAAAAATTAAAAGTACAACAAACATGCATGTGCTCTTACCTGATGTGCAGCGTGTAGACTAGTAGTAGTAGTGGTAGTAAGAACTTGAGGTGATGCATATAGTAGCATCGAAAAACTGACCCACTGACCATACAGCCTTGGCAGTACTACCTTCGAGCGGAATAGACTGGTCTACAACCATTTCCATATCACTCCCTACCATCAAAGTCCCCTTAACAGTCACAAGAGATCCAATAGGTAAGGCAAGAACACGTCGAGTTAAAGGGAGCTTGAATGCTAGACAATTGTTTCTCAAGCCCTCGCATGGTGTGAAATACACAGCATCATCCTCGAGTTGCTTTATGAAAATAGTGCATCCGACGGGAAATTTTCCTACATACAATGTCAGCTCACCCTGCACTTTACTGTTAGAAAGAAACTGGAGATTTTCTTGGGGACAAGCATGGAGTAAAAATTGAACTGAAGCTCGGACTGCATTACTGAAAACCACATAGGTGACATGGACAAATCCCCCTCTGGCAAAGATGATTGTAGTCTTTGGTTTGTCAAGCAAGTCTTCATCCAAATCTAAATACATAGGGAATACTCCCCCAGGTATTTCCTTAGTTGCAGAGGTTCTAGGCTGCAAAGAGGATTCAGGGGGCACATCAGCTTCAATGAGCCAGCCCTCCGCATGAGCAGACAAGACACGGCTCGGGCCAGTGAGAATAAGTTTAACCTGCATATATATTATGAAAAGATCAATGAAAAAGTCTGCACAATCGCTAAAGAGAAAAAGGAAATCCACTTAACCAGAAAATGTCATACGTACTATAAAATCATAAGGGTCTCAATAAATCTCTCCTTTTCTCTGGTCCTGTGCTTGTAGATAAGAACACCACCCCGATCATCATGGATTCCAATGGTGTTGACCATGCATAAGTTGGTGTGAACTGTGAAAATTTCAAGGAGGGGCTGGCCTTCCAAATCCGACGCCCGAATTGGTTTTTCAGGGATAGGTTTGCTGATCAAATTAATCCGACATCGCTCAACCAAATTCTCAACCAAACCAGTTTCGCTCCCTCTGATCAGTTCTGTCACCTCGCCCAAACCAGCTAGAAGTAAAGGAATCGGAGGATGGTCGTCGACCAAACCGACGCAACTAGTTTCATTCCCACTGACCAGTTGTGGCACCTCACCCAAACGAGGTCCAAAAAGAGGAACAGAAGGATGGTTGATCAAAGGTTGCACGCATCTCTTGGCGATGGTCAACCCTAACATGAAACTAGCAGTTATTTTGCTAACGACACTTGGTCCGGGGCTGCTATCATGATCATTCTGCTCGTTGTCTGTTCCACCATCACGACCATTCCCCTGGTTTCCATAACAATCGGATGGTCCAAGTGTCGTCTTTGGTTCTTGGTCATTACCGTCAGACTGCCCAGATGGTCCTTTGCCATTATCACCAGGTGCCTTGGGTCCTTTTTTAGGAAGTCCAGTATCCTTCATATTGAGGACTAGATGAAGCACGTTGGATCTGCATAACACAGTTCAGAACCAATGTATCGAGCAACCCCTCGAAATAGGCTTTCGCCCCGCTATATAGATATAGCAACCACACGATACAACTGATAGTCCGATGTTGGGGCAGACAGCACAAGCAAGCCCAAAAGAAATAACAGAGAAAGAAAAAGAAACTAATGACAACAGAGTCGGGTCGACGAAAACGATGGTGACCCGCAACCGCTGCGCCCGCCGGAGAATTTCCACCACGCTCCTAGCACTTCGGACCGCCGCATACCAAGCAACACCTTCAGGAAGGAACGCGACGATGCTGACGCTGTTGCCCGGACTGGTCCTAGGGTTTCCCCCGGTACACGGAGGGGCGTGTGGAAGAGGTAAGCCCGACGCCCTTCAGGAAGGTACAGTGGCGCCCGCGGGCGTCACCGCGTCGGTGCCGGCCAAGCCGACAGGGATTTCTCCCGTCCGCCACACAACCACAGCCCCGGCCGCTCCGTCGCACTCCACCAATCTTGCCGAACACCAACATGCGCCACCACGGTCTTTAGATCACCACCACCGTCTCACCATGGAAAGAGAAGCGAGACCGACGGATCCGAGAGGGGACAACCGGGAACAAGGAGCAGCAAAAATCAGCAGCCACGCGGGCGGGGACAACCTCCACCGCCCTTGGCGGTCACCGGTTGGACGCAGCAATAGGAGCACACCAGGCCCACGGCCCGGCCGAGCCAGAAAGGACATGTGAAGCTCCCGTCACCACGCTGCAGTTAGCGCGCCACCGTCTCCGCAACCCCCCGCACGAGTCGCACCTCCGTCCGTCGAAGCCGTCGCAGACGACCAAGCGGCGAAGCGAAACCTATGAGGCCAAGAGGAGACAACTGGGAACGAAGAGCGGCAGAATCGGCAGCCACGCGGGAGGGGACAACCTCCACCGCCCATGGCGGTCACCGACCAGACGCAGCAAGGAGAGCACACCTGGCCCAAAAGGGCCCAGATCTGGGCCAGAAGGGCACCGCCGCCTGTCGGCGTGCCAGCCCACAGCCAAGTGGCTGCGCGGCCGCCTGTCGGCGCGCCAGCCCACAGCCAAGTGGCTGCGCCGCCGCCTCCTCACCATCCGGCGCAGCGCCGCCGCCGGAACCACCGCTGCCCGAGGAACACCACCGCACACCCGCGATGGGGAAGGAAGACCACCCGCAGCACCACCGGAGGACCGAAGTCGGGCCCCCGCCTCCACCACGGGGCACAGCCGCCGCGGGCCAAGCACCCATCCACTGCCGCAGCACCGGAGCGCGCCACCGACAGCAGAAGGAGCCGCCTCGCCGCCGCGCCCTGTGCACGCCCGACGCCACCGCCCAGGGAGGGAGCCCTGCGCCCACCAGCACCAAGATGTGGAGGAGAGATCCCCCGCCGCCAGCCACCGCGTGGGGCTTCGCCCTGGCGGTCCCGGGCGGCGGGAGGAGGAAGGGGAGGGCGCCTGCGGCATGATCAGGCGCCGCCGCCCAAGCCGCCCACGGGGGGGGGGGGGGGGTGGGGGGGGGGGGAGGGGGGGCGGACGGCGCGGGGGCAATGGGCTTTTTTTTCCGGGCCCAAATTCGCTATCCCAATTATTGATCGATCGAGCAACCCCTGATGGCATCAAGGGGAGAGGAAAGCAAAAGCAGATGGGGTTGAGCACGCGGGGTTCTCAGCATATGCTAACAAACTGGGGCATAAGAAAGAGAGTAGCACAAGTCATATGCATAAGGGCGAGTTTCGTCATTGGCGTGGTCTCTGCTTTCCACAAATTGCCGGCGTCGGGGATGCGATGACGACCACCAGCGATGGCATCCTGTGGAACCGACGGGAGTCGGCCGGTGGCTGTCGGCGACGTGGACGACCGGCGAGCTAGCTAACGTATTGGGGATTACAAGGCTGCTCGGGATGAACAGGCGCCATGTTTTTTTAGTAGCAAAGCAGTTGGGGAATAAGGAATCGTGCCGCTGTTATAGGCCGAATCGTACGTGCGCGGTTTGACCGGCCGAAATTTCGGCCGACGGACCGGCACGCATCACCCGCCTTCATAGAAACACAAATTAAATACTAGTACGACTTGAAGATTTTGCCTCCTCCTCCCTTCTTGGTTCAGATCTGTCCCTTCTATGCCTTCTACTTACTCTTCTCTTGAGTGAAAGATTTAGGAATACTTGCCACACTTGGGCTTTTCCATTGCATGTTAATATATACACAGAATTACAATCCTAATCATAAATGGGAGATCACAATAATATCGATACTTCTCGATTTAGGGGATTAGGAGATATGTCATGATACGTGACATATTAGTCTAACACTCCCCCGCAGTCACAACGGGAGGAGAGCGGACGTTGAGACTGGACCGAAAATCCAGAAACAACGGCGACGGGAGTCCCTTCGTCAAGATGTCGGCGAACTGGCGTGACGAGGGAACATGCAGCACACAGACCTGACCCATGGCAGCACGATCGCGAACGAAGTGGAGATCGATCTCGATGTGTTTGGTACGCTGATGCTGTACTGGGTTCGTGGACATGTAGACGGCGCTGACGTTGTCGCAGAAGACGATCGTCGCAGGAGGAGATGGTCGATGAAGCTCCTGGAGAAGTTGCCGAAGCCAACTCGCCTCAGCCACGGCGTCGGCCACGGCGCGGTACTCGGCTTCAGTGCTCGAGCGCGAGACCGTGTGTTGCCGCTTGGAGGACCAAGAGACGAGGTTATCTCCGAGGTAAACACAGAAGCCCGACGTTGAGCGCCGAGTGTTAGGGCAGCCGGCCCAGTCGGTGTCGGTGTAGGCAATCATGGAGTACGGTGAAGTCGAGTAGAGTTGAAGACCGTGAGAAAGCGTGCCCTTGATGTAGCGCAAGATGTGCTTGATAGCCGCGAGGTGCTGCTCACGCGGGTTGTGCATATGAAGGCAAACCTGCTGAACGGCATACGCGATGTCGGGGCGCGTAAAAGTGAGGTACTGGAAGCTCCGGCAAGACTCCGATACGCAGTGGGATCGGCCACGGAAGGACCGGCAGTAGCAGCGAGATTCGGCGATGTGTCAACGGGTGTCGAGGCCGACTTGCAAGAAGTCATGCCGGCCCTGTCCAGAATCTCCACGGCGTACTAGGCTTGCGAAACATGCATGCCGGAGGAGTCGCGGGTGACCGCGATGCCGAGGAAGCAGTGGAGGCTGCCCATGTCCGTCATGGCAAACTCGGCTCGGAGAGAGGCCGTGATCCTGTCCAGCAAGCGGGTCGATGAGGCGGTGAGGACGATGTCGTCCACATAGAGCAGGAGGAAGGCCGTGCCTTCCGCACACCGGAGGACAAACAACGAGGTGTCCGAGCGGGAGCACACGAAGCCGGTCAAAGTGATGAAAGCCGCGAAGCGCTGGTACCATGCACGAGGAGCCTGCTTGAGACCGTAGAGTGAACGGTTCAGCCGACAGACGTGCTCGGGGCGAGTGGAGTCGATGAAGCCGGTGGGTTGACGACAGTAGACAACCTCAGCAAGAGTGCCATGCAGAAAGGCATTCTTGACGTTGAGCTGACGAGTCTCCCAATTAAGAGAGAGCGCGATGGAGAGGATGACATGCACGGTGGCCGGTTTGACAACCAGGCTGAATGTCTCGTCGAAGTCGACACCGGGCTCCTGCGAGAAACCCCGAAGCACCCAACGAGCTTTATAGCGATCGAGGGAGCCATCGGGTTTGAGCTTGTGGCGAAAAACCCACTTGCCGGAGACGATGTTAGCATCCCGAGGAGGGGGCACAAGATCCCAAGTGTTGTTGCTGAGGAGAGCGCGGTACTCTGCAGTCATAGCATCGAGCCAGTTGGGATCCTTGAGAGCTGCACGGGCTGAGGTGGGAACCGGCGAGTACCTGCTGACAGATGAAACATGCAGGTTAAGCCGCTCGCGAGGGCCCTTGTGGATGCCGCCGGAGGTGCTGCGCGTGCGATGAGTGGGTGCAGGAGGGGCGCCCGGTGAGGGAGGGGCGGGCGGTGAGGGTAGTGCGGGTGGGGAGGGAGGGGCAGGAGGAGGGGAGGGTGGCGGGGTAGGGGTAGGGGTAGCGATCAGAAGAGGCGGGACAACTATGGGTAGTGTGTCGTCGTCGGCGAGAAAGTCGTATGTGGCGGCGTGAGTGGGCTGTAGTGAGGCAAAAGGGAAGGTCATCTCATCGAAGACGGCGTGACGAGAGATGATGATGCGGTGGGTAGTGAGATCCATGCACCGATATCCCTTATGATGAGGAGAATAGCCAAGAAAGACGCAAGCACTCGAACGTGGCGACAGTTTATGTGGCATAGTGGAGGCGGTGTTGGGATAGCATAGGCAGCCGAAGACGCGTAGTGACGAGTAATCGGGATGGTTGTTGTGAAGGGCAAAGTAGGGAGAGGGAGCGCTAATGGTTTTGGTGGGAAGACGGTTGAGAACGTGAGTGGCGGTGTGAAGTGCTTCGGCCCAAAAACGAGGTGGTAAGCTAGCCTGAAATAAGAGAGAATGCACAATGTCATTGACAGTGCGTATTATGCGTTCAGCTTTACCGTTTTGTTGGGATGTGTATGGGCAAGAAAAGCGAATATGGATACCGTGCGTAGCGGCAAGAGAGTGGAGTTTGTTGTTGTCGAACTCACGACCATTGTCACATTGTATGGACACGAGAGGTAAGCCAAACTGAGTATGAGCGAACGCTCGAAAAGCGGAGAGCGAGGCGTAAGCTTCAGATTTTTGGCGAAGCGGAACGGTCCATAGAAAATGTGTGAAATCATCAAGAATGTCTAAAAAATATTTATTGCGAGAAACACTCAAGATTGGTAAAGTCCAAAGATTACAATGCACTAACTCGAATGGACGAGTGGTATGAGTAGTAGAAGCAGAAAAAGGCAAACGTACATGACATCCTAGTTGACAAGCATGACATAAAGTAAAGTGGTTCCTTAGTCTAATACAAGGAAGGGAAATATGCTGCGAGAGGCGACGGTAAGCATCATGGCCGGGATGACCGAGGCGACGGTGCCACACGTCCTGAGGGGCCGTGAGCGTGGCGAGGGCGCGAGGAGGCGGAGGGCATGTGAACGTGTAGAGCTCCCCCGTACTATTGCACCGAAGAATCTCGCGCCGGGAATGAAGGTCCTTCACAGAGAAGCCAAAAGGGTCAAAAGCGACGATGCAGTGATTGTCAGTAGTGAATTGACGAACAGAAATAAGATTCTTGATAATGCTAGGTGTTACTAAGACATGACGTAAGTGAAGAGGTCTATTAGGAAAAAGAGAGGGAAGGGAAGAATGACCGGATGTGGTGACGGGAACGGTGGAACCGTCGCCGACCACCACGTGACGATATATAGGATGAGGAGAAAGGGAGGATAAGATACCGGCATCGGAGGAAAGGTGGGCTGTCGCGCCGCTGTCCATGACCCACTCGGGAGCGGGCTGCTGCAACGTCATGTTGGTGAAGTGTTGGGCGAGAGAAGCGGTGTCCCATGATGGTGCCGGTGTCGGTGGTGCGGCATAGGGCAGCACGGCGCCGTACGGAGCTGCGTGATAGCCGCCGTAGGGCGCGCCGGAGGCAGCCGGGGGAGCGGCCATGTAGGCGTGGGCGCGTGAGCCCGGACCCCGTCCAAGGATGCCACTGCTGCCGGTGCTGTTGGGGCGGGACTGCATGGGCCACATCTGGATGGCTCCTGTCCAAGGGTTGAAAGGAGTCGGCATTGGAGGAGCGCCACCGGCAGACTTGTAGCCCTTGTTCTTGCCCTTCCCCTTGCCATAGCCGGTGGCATGAGGGTTGTGGGAGGGAGCCCGCCTTGGCTGGCCGCCGGCCGCCCCGGAAGGAGCACCACCGCCGCCCCCGGAGGACGCACCGCCACCGCTGGGAGGAGCGGGGACTGGTCCTTTGGCGGCGTAGAAGGCAGAGGCCGAGGTGTTGTTGGAGCACCGAGAGGCCTTCATCTCGTGAAGCAGCAGCATGTTGCGGAAATTGAGGAAGGTGGGGAACGGTGTGAGGAGGGGGGCGATGTCGGCGACGCTGTCAAAGCGCTCGTGGAGACCCTTGATGACGTTGGTGACGAGCTCGGGATCAGAGACGGGCGCACCGACCTCGGCGAGGGCGTCAGCCGCCGTCTTTTGCAGGTGAAGTTACTCGGTGATGGACCGATCCTCCTGCTTGATGTTGTGGGACTCCTCGGCGAGATAAATCTCGCGGCTCTTTTGGTTGTCGTTGAAGAGCGCGAGGACGGCGGTCCAGACCTTGTACGCGGTGGCGGTGGCGGAGTCGGTGGGCATGACGAGGTCGACGATATCCATGACCATGGAGCCATAGAGCCAGCGAAGCACGAGGACGTCGAGGCGGAGCCACGTTGGGTCGGTGGAGGGTTTCTCGGAGGTGAGGTGATCCTCGAGGGCGTAGGTGGTGACGGCGATGTTGAAGAAGGTCCTCCACTTGGGGAAGACAGCGCTCTTGAACTCGAGGACGATGGGGACGAGGGAGCGGACGCTGGGACTCGCGGTGGCCTGCGCCCAGAGGGCGGCGTTGGGGTGAGGTGCGGGCGGTTCGGAGGTGCCCGGCGCCATGGGAGGGAGGGGAGGGAGGTGACCTGCGGCGTGGGATCAGAAGCCGGCGGCGCTAGGGTTGGAGGGAGCGGAAGCGAGAGGATTCTTAGGCTGATACCATGAAAGATTTAGGAATACTTGCCACACTTGGGCTTTTCCATTGCATGTCAATATATACACAGAATTACAATCCTAACCATAAATGGGAGGTCACAATAATATCGATACTCCTCCATTTAGGAGATTAGGAGATATGTCACGGTACGTGACATATTAGTCTAACATTGAGTGAATTTGATAGTGCACACCAAGTGTTTGATAGTCCTCCTCTGCTGTTGGTTTAGAATTTTGGGGGCCCTTCAGATAGAGGGGGGTGTTTCTGATTCATCTTCGACTTCTTCTATAAGGTTACACCATCCCTATACTCGTTTTATTCATTAGTGCCCTGACACTTGTTTGTTTTGGTGTTCGTAGGTTTACTGAACATAAGAGGTGGCTTAAATCTGGTAACTGCCCTGGTGTCAGGTGTGGATGCGTGCAATATTTCAATCTAGTTCTGCACCATTACTACCTTGGTGAGTTACATCTCTTCATACACTTTCGTTATGGAACTCCAACTCTGACTATCCTATTCTGGTTGGGTAGTATAGTTGGGTTAGTTCTTGGCTAAGATTTTGCGGTTGACCATACCTAGCATAGTTTTTTCTTTCTTGGTGTGTGCCCAGACATTTGTGACCTTGTTATTTTCTTATTGCTATCATACTGTAATCTGGCCGGGGTGCCGATTGTAGAAAAATAAACATGGAGTGACTAGAAGAAAGTGTTATCTTGGTCCACGACGATGGCGACGACATCAACACGGGCTTGCAGCGGTGACGGTGACGGAAACATCGACAAGGGGTTACAACAACGACGATGACAATGACAACGACATCCACATGAGAGGTTGCAGCAGCGACGACCACAACCTATACGCGCGGCCATACATTAGACTCATGGATCTTAGCAATGTATATACACTAATTGTTTGAGCTAGATGTATGGATGAAACATATATATGCATGTATGCTTGTATTTGCATAATTTGTAATCATGTCAGACCTTTTTTTTGTTTTCTGAAATTTTTAGTGGTGGCATTAGTGTGAGCGTGCACCTAACTAGTACCATGGATATAGTGCTGGCGTGTGACAACATGCCATGTCATTGATACTATAAGTAGTGGCGGCATGAGTGAACAGTGTCTCGCCATCAGTATGTAAAATACCAATGGCATGGTGCTGACACCATTGGTATTTTGTTAACAATGGCGCCATATTTATGGCATCGACCCCTGACGTCACCAATGTTGTTTTTTTGAATGCCGGCACTAGCGCTTTCGGCACTAGTGAGGAGAACGCCACACTCAAATGGTTGCCACGAATTTTAGTTGCTTCCATGTATTTTGGTACAAAAGAAAAGATGAGAAACAGTGCATTCAGCAAGGAAAAACAGGATACCCGCACAAACACTAGTTATAAAGTTGGGGAAAACAAAATTGCCATGTATATTTGCAGTTAATTGCCGTAAGATTTAAGCTGCAGTTGCCACCCTGGGAGCCATGAAGGAAAATTTTCCATGGGTTGATGCTTTTATTTGCCTTGTCATTCTAGTGATACTTACCACCCACGTTGCAGTTAATTTGCCATGTCTATTTGTAGTTAATTGCATTGACATTTAATCTGTAGTTGCCACCCAAGAAGCCAGCGAAAAAATCCCCACAAGTTGCCATGTCATTCTAGTGATACTTGCCACCCCAGTTGGCACAAGAAGTTGCCATGCCATTTTCAATTGAACTCCAAACATATGCGGCAAACAGAGGCCTGTGGGACCCACAAGCTCAAACGGCGGGCCTCAGGGGGTGCCCCCTGAGCTTGTGGCTCTCTGGTGGCCCCCCTTTGGTAACTCTTCACGCCAGTATTTTTTATGTATTTTAAAACAATTCTCTGTAAAGTTTCATCTGATTTCGAGAACTTTTTATTTCTGCACAAAATTAACATCAAAGTAGTTCTACTGAAAACAATGTTAGTCTGGATTAGTTTCATACAAATAATGCAAATTATGGTCTAAACAAGAGCAAAAGTGTTTAAAAAAGTAGATACGTTGAAGACGTATCAAACCTATTCCTAGCTTGATACTTGGTTAACACCTTTACCCCTTGCCACCACATACCCACACCTAGTCTCCCATTGCTCAGTGCAGCTTGTTACGGTGGCAACTATTGTGCACTCCGGTTTAGAATATAATCCGCGTAATCGTCTTACACTTGTTGTTAAACAGGAACTCGTTTTAATTTTGTCTGTCTTGCAGGATTTTATGCCCTCATCAAAACAGGATCAGGACAAGGACTTCTCCACTCAGAAGGCGTATGCCACTCTTCTCTGGGAACAAGAGATAGACTAGAAGGAAGCATTTATATGGGGGTCCGAGGTTGGGCCAAATTTATTGTAGCAGATACATGGGAAGTCGTCCTACTAAGGCCTCACAGGATCAGCGCATCAGAATAGCAATCACTGCCGTTGAACAGAAGCGTGTATCGAAAGGGTCCAACCTGTAGGCACATGAACGCAGACGAACGTAGACCGGATCCAAGCGGATCCATCGAATACAAACACTGTATGAATCCTATGAGATCCATCCGGGACACTCCTCCACATGCCCTCAAATGAAGCTAGCATACTGTCGGGACGGGGGATAGGCGGGGAGAACCTTATCCCATCTTCCGGGAGCCGTTGCCGCCTCGCCTTCCTGAGAAGGACACAAACCCTGACAATAAAAGCAACAAAAAACCTAAAAACGGAGCCCTCCGGCCGGCAATGGTTGGGATTCACCGCGCCTCCATGGCCCTAAGGTCACACGAGATGAAGCACATCGGCGGTGGAGCCGACGGGACGCACATAAATCTATCGCCCGCTCGCGCCGCTGGTCGTGAACGAATGGGTGCTTTCCCAATTAACCAACTTTACATTCATATTTTAACCTAGAGGTGTTGTAAAGAAGCTTATGTTTCTTTCCTTGAATCTAAAGAAACAGCGAGGTCGCTAGCGCTTTCAAATCAAATAGGACTTCCGATCCACTCTCTATAACACATGCATCCGTGCTAAAAAGTCCAATAATATAAAAACTAACAGTTTTGTGCATCAGGAATTTGGTTTTGTTTATTTTCATGCCATGCACATTTGTGTGGACATACTTGAAAAAAAATAGAAACATAACTTCACGAGTGAACAAATGAATATAACACTTCAAGGTGAAAATTTGGATTTAAAGAAAGAGAGAATTTACCATATCAATTCAAGAGTTCTCTCTATTTTACATCCCCGAAATTGTTTGAGGGCATTTTTTTATCTATATGCAAGAGATTGTCAACAACAACAGAAAAAGCCATTCAAGAGAGAACTCAATCTTCATAGTTGGTGGTTCGAGATTAATTCAGTCTCAAACTAACGGCAACACAATGGATAGAGAATCTGTACAGATAAAGAACAACTAGTAGGCAGACGTTAACATATGTGCTATTCTTATGACCTGAAAACCCATTAATATATTTGGTCACCAACGCTTATAAATACTCAACGCCTCCGTGGTCTTGATGTATGCGAATGTCCGGCAAATATGTCCTCCGATATTGGGAACTTGTACACTTTGAAAACAATAGTGGGTGTGGACCGCCTTAAACTCCGAGATTGGCTCATAATTGACCGGCCTATGACGGTAGCGGAACAAATTTTGGCCTTGTCCACCAACAGTTAGGACATACTCGCCAATAATGAAGTTTGGCCATGTCAGTTGTTGCCTCGCCCCGGGTGAAGGATAACAAACACTCGACCTATATTGATAGATCCAGGTCTGGTCCTTCGCGGTGCTGTCGAGAATCCACACCTATAAACAACCATAATTGAGTAAAGACAACTCTTACGGATTAAATACTTTATTTACATGCACATATATATGTGTGGCCATAGCCCATAGGAGCGAGAGATATATTTAAATAGTATTATGAACGGTTTTGCAAAGTTTGCGTGAATCTTTGGATTTAGAAAGGGACCGCAACGATACCTTGATCATGTCTGTGCCGCCAGTTACGGTGCTCAGCCTGCGCTGCACCTCGGTCAAGTGGCAGATGGGCATGGCCGGCATGGGCAATGGCTTTGTGGGTTTTACCCGCTCACTCTTGAGGTCGAAAGACATTATTTTCTCCTGCGACCCCTCTGTGACCCAGTATGAGGCCCCATTTACGCTGACGAGACCGGCGTCCAGTTTGCATTTGGCGTTAGGTGCTGGAACCTCCCTCCAGGACGCCTCCCCCACCGTGAAAACCTGCAACGTCTCCTTTGTCTTGAAGAAGCACGGGACGTGCACCACCTTGTACTGCCCTGTATGCCTGGTGCCAGCTCCTGTCAGTGCGCCGCGAGTTTTGGCGCCTGAACAGGCCGTGGCGTGGGATCGGCGGGAGCACGAGCGTGTCTCTGGTGGCCGGGTTGACAAGAGTGATGGCACCGCCGGGCTTGGCGTCATCGCACAGGCAGAGCACGCCATTGCAGACGCCCACCACCTCCATTGCAGGCCCAGAGATCTCGAGGTCGAGGTATGCCCGTCTCGGGGTCTAGGTCGTCGAGGACGTACGCGGACTCCGTGGTGGTGACGAGCGGCACCGCGTCGCGGCACTGCTGCATCTCCGGCGTGCGCTGGTGGACTAGGTCACGGCAGGACCGGCAGACGAGGCGCAGCCGCCGGCGCGAGGTCCATGGGAGCCGCGACAGGATCTCCACCACAAGCTCCGTGGGGATGTCCTCCATCGCAACCGCGGCGGCTCCCAGGTCAGGTCTCCGATGTTATGCCTGTTTGTTTGTTCGGATCCGTTCCCTCTTCCTTGATCCTTGATGAGACTTTGATGCCGGAGATGTTGGCACTTCAAATGGTTGGAGCGGAATCGTAACCGGCAAGTTTGTAACGGAAACAAAATCAGACCCGTCTGGTGATTACCCACGCATACGTGACGTTTAGGTAGCCCATCACGACATGTCCCAACCCATGTGTCAAGTCACGATCAGTACCGCTGTCAACCCGCAAACACTATATCTCGCTTACAGCGAGAGAATCTAACATCGGGCTTGAAGCTTTTCGCTACGCGCCACAGTACTTGGCCGGTCATTTTTACTGGCTGTTTGGATATAGAGAATTAGCGACGAGTTTATAGAAAACTAACTTTTAGCAGAATTTTAGCAAAACCGGCTTTACAAAGAAACCGGTTCCGGTCTTGGCGGTGGCGACGGCTGACCTGGATCCGACCATGGTGGTGGCGGTGTCCCCTTCGCCGGGGATGATGGGCCAGGTGGTGGGTCCTTGTGGCGGCAGATCTTGGGATCCCGTGTCCGGGCTCGTCGCAGGACGCGCGTAGCCGACGGAGCTTCCTCCGGCGTCGACGGCGCTTGATGCGGGATCGCGGTGGCGGTCATCATTGTATGGGCGACGATAACGGCTGGCGCGACGGTGGGTGCTCCCTGTAGCGCCCGGAATCGGGGCAGCGGCCCCTCTTCATCTACGGCGGTGGACTCCGGGGTCGTGTGGGCGACTCAGAGTCCGGATCTCGAGATGGTGACAACTTTCTGAGGCTGGTGGCAGTATGGGACATCCCTTCCATCAACAGGCCGGGTTCGATGCGGCTCGGCAGGTGACACATGAGCCTCTCTCGGAGTTGTTGGGCATGCCTGTCGTCGGCAGGTGAAGCCACTGGTGGATGTGCTATCGGCGGATGCTACACACGATGTCTTATACGGAGACGTCAAGTCATGCCTGCTACCGGCAGGTGATGCACGGCGGCTCTGGCAGAGGTGTCAAGTTTAGCCTGTTGTTGTTGGATCGAAAGTGATGCGACAGTAGTGGGAGGCAGGCGGTATGGGACGTCTTTGTCTCCTCCAGAGGTATCCAGCTATCGAGGCGTCGGTAGACGGATAAAGGCGGATGGTACTGACAGCTTCAACGACGAGCTTATGCACTCCGGTGGAAACACAAGATCTCTGATCGGACTATGTCGTCACTCGCCTGCGTCGTGTCCTTGCTGAAGGTGGTGGATTGAAGCTTTGCTTTGGGGATGAGAATCCGAAGTTCAACCTATGGTGGACTCGCCATCATCGGCGCACGTGCGGCGATTCCTTCTTGAAGGGGTAGCTTAAGAGTTGTGTATTTTTTGTTTATGTTGTGTCTTGTATCATAGGGTTAGTGGTTATCTGGGGGAGTTACTGTCGGGCACCCAAAAGAAGTGTGTCTTCATAGGATACCCAAAAAAAACTGTTGGGTACACCTTGTATCACAGATCCGAAGGCAAGATCTTTGTTGCTAAGAATGGATCCTTTCTAGAGAAGGAGTTTCTCTCGAAAGAAGTGAGTGGGAGGAAAGTAGAACTTGATGAGGTAATTGTACCTTCTCTCGAATTCGAAAGTAGGTCGCCACAGAAAACCGTTTCCGTGATGCCTACACCAACTAGTGCGGAAGCTAATGATAATGATCATGAAACTTCGGATCAAGTTACTACCAAACCTCGTAGGTCAACCAGAGCATGTTCCGCACCAGAGTGGTACGGTAATCCTGTTCTAGAGTCATGTTACTGGACCATGACGAACCTTCGAACTATGAGGAAGCGATGATGAGCCCAGATTCCGCATAATGGCTTGAGACCATGAAATATGAGATGGGATCCATGTATGAGAACAAAGTATGGACTTTTGTTGACTTGCCCGACGATTGGCAAGCCATAGAGAATAAATGGATCTTCAAGAAGAAAACTGGCACTGATGGTAATGTTACTGTCTACAAATCTCAACTTGTCGCGAAAGGTTTTCGACAACTTCAAGGAGTTGACTATGATGAGACCTTCTCACCCGTAGCGATGCTTAAGTCTGTTCGAATCATGTTAGCAATTGCCGCATTTTATGATTATGAAATCTGACAAATGGATGTCAAAACTGCATCCCTTAATGGATTTCTTAAAGAAGAGTTGTATATGATGCAACCAGAAGGTTTTGTCGATCCTAAAGGTGCTGACAAAGTGCACAAGCTCCAGCGATCCATTTATGGACTGGTGCAAGCATCTCGGAGTTGGAATATATGCTTTGATGAGGTGATGAAAGCATAAAGTTTTATACAGACTTGCGGTGAGGCCTGTATTTACAAGAAAGAGAGTGGGAGCACTACAACCTTTCTGATAAGTATATGTGAATGACATATTGTTGATCGGAAATGATGTAGAATTTTCTGGATAGCATAAAGGAGTGTTTGAAAGGAGTTTTTTCAAAGAAAGACCTCGGTGAAGCTGCTTACATATTGGGTATCAAGATCTACAGAGATAGATCAAGACGCTTGATAAGACTTTCGATGAGTACATACCTGGATAACATTTTGAAGGAGTTCAAAATGGATCCGTCAAAGAAGAAGTTCTTGCCTGAGTTGTAAGGTATGAAGTTGAGTAAGACTCAAAACCCGACCACGGCAGAATATATAGAGAGAATGAAAGTCATTTCCTATGCCTCAGCCATAGGTTCTATAAAGTATGCCATCCTGTATACCAGACCTATTGTGTACCTTGCCATGAGTTTGGCAAGGAGGTACGATAATGATCCAGGAGTGGATCACTGGACAGCGGTCAAAGTTATCCTTGGCTACCTAAGAGGACTAAAGAAATATTTCTCGGTTATGGAGGTCATAAAGAGTTCATCGTAAAGAGTTACGTCGATGCAAGTTTGACACTGATCCGGATAACTCTGAGTCTCAATCTGGATACATATTGAAAGTAGGAGCAATTAGCTAGAGTAGCTCCATGCAGAGCGTTGTAGACATATAAATTTGCAAAATACATACGGATCTGAATGTGGCAGACCCGTTGACTAAACTTCTCTCACAAGCAAAACATGATCACACCTTAATACTCTTGGGTGTTAATCACATGGCGATGTGAAATAGATTATTGACTCTAGTAAACCCTTTGGGTGTTGGTCACATGGCGATGTGAACTATGGGTGTTAATCACATGACGATGTAAACTATTAATGTTTAATCACATGGCGATGTGAACTATATTATTGACTCTACTGCAAGTGGGAGACCGAAGGAAATATGCCCTAGAGGCAATAATAAAGTTGTTATTTTATATTTCCTTATATCATGATAAATGTTTATTATTCATGCTAGAATTGTATTAACCGGAAAGTTGATACATGTGTGGATACATAGACAGAATACAGTGTCCCTAGTAAGCCTCTACTAAACTAGGTCGTTAATCAAAGATGGTTAAGTTTCCTAACCATAGACATGTGTTGTCATTTGATGAACGGGATCACATCATTAGGAGAATGATGTGATGGACAAGATCCATTCGTTAGCTTAGCATAATGATCGTTAAGTTTTATTGATATTGCTTTCTTCATGACTTATATACATTCCTTTGACTATGAGATTATGCAACTCTCGGATACTGGAGGAATACCTTGTGTGCAATCAAACGTCACAACGTAAATGGGTGATTATAAAGATGCTCTAAAGGTATCTCCGAAGGTGTTTGTTGGGTTGGCACAGATCGAGATTAGGATTTGTCACTCCGAGTATCGGAGAGGTATCTCTGGGCCCTCTCGGTAATACACATCATAATAAGCCTTGCAAGCAATGTGACTAATGAGTTAGTTGCGGGATGATGTATTAGAGAACGAGTAAAGAGACTTGCCGGTAACGAGATTGAACTAGGTATGAAGATAACGACGATCGAATGTCGGGCAAGTAACATACCGATGACAAAGGGAATACCGTATGTTGTCATTACGGTACGACTGATAAAGAATATGTAGGAGCCAATATGAGCATCCAGGTTCTGCTATTGGTTATTGACCGGAGAGGTGCCTCGGTCATGTCTACATAGTTCTCGAACCCGTAGGGTCCGCACGCTTAACGTTCGATGACGATTTGTTATTATATGAGTTATGTGATTTGGTGACCGAATGTTGTTCGGAGTCCCGGATGAGATCACAGACATGACGAAGAGTCTCGAAATGGTTGAGAGTTAAAGATTGATATGTTGGATGATAGTATTCGGACACCGGAAGTGTTCCGGAGTGTATCGGGAACATATCGGAGTACCGGGGGGGTTACCGAAACCCCCCGGGGGAAGATATGGGCCATATGGGCCATAGGAGGGAGGAACACCAGCCCACAAGGGGGTGGTGCGCCCCCCACAGGGAAGGAGTCCGAATTTGACTAGGGAAGGGGGCGGCGCCCCCCTTTCCTTCTCCTCCTCTCTCTCTCTTCCCCCCTTTCCCCCTCCGGTAAAAGAAAAGGGGGGCCGAATCCTACTAGGAGCCCAAGTAGGACTCCTCCTACTTGGGGCGGGCCTAGGGCCGGCCTCCTCCCCCTCCCTCCTTTATATACGTGGGGAGGGGGGCGCCTACCAGACACATCAATTGTTCCTAGCCGTGTGCGGCGCCCCCCTTCACAGTTTACGCCTCCGGTCATATTCACGTAGTGCTTAGGCGAAGCCCTGCGCGGATCACTTCACCACGCCGTCGTGCTGACGGAACTCTCCCACGACACTTTGCTGGATCAAGAGTTCGAGGGACGTCATTGAACTGAACGTGTGTAGACTCGGAGGTGCCGTACGTTTAGTACTTGATCGGTCGGTACGAGAAGAAGTTCAACTACATCAACCGCGTTAACAAACGCTTCCGCTTTCGGTCTACGAGGGTACGTGGACACACTCTCCCCTTCTTGTTGCTATGCATCTCCTAGATAAATCTTGCGTGAGCGTAGGAATTTTTTTGAAATTGCATACTACGTTCCCCAACACTATATGTCATCCAGTAATTGTTTTTAACTTCTATTACTTCTGTGCTGCAATCCGTCTCACAAAAAGATGTAGTATTATTCTTGGACTCTTTATGCGCAAGGAAAAAACATTTGTTATGAATGGACATTGTTGTCAGTGATTATGGCATGGCAGTGTCACTTGTTTTTTGGTGGATGTTTAATTTGTGGCCGAGTTGTGAGTAGTTAATGGTTAATTGTATGGTTTAGCTTCGGACCTTTTTATCTCATTTATCATGTTGTATCTGTATTGCCATTAGCCATTGCTCTTTTATCCTAATAAATCTGCATTGCTGATCATTTCCTACCATTCCAAGCTTTGCTTAATGGCTGTTGTGTTGGTGTTCTATGCACTTACATTCATTACGATGATTTCCGTGCACTTGTACCAAAGCCGCCAAAGGTGGTTTCTTTCTTGACATGTATGTGCTTGATTTGATTTTCATGTTGTATTTGTCCATCATCCCCCCACCCCAACACAAGCAAACACGCGCGCCACGAGCGCGTGCACACACACACACACACACATCCTCAACCTCTCCCTGTTAGATTGATATAGTATATTCATAGGTTAATTCTTCATATTAATATTCGATGCATATTATATAAGCAGACGACGCTATCAGTTCTCACAGGGAACATTGTGCAAACTTCATTGTGATGTTAATGTACCAATGTTTGGTATTGACGGCCTCATCTTCACAATTATTGACGGATCGAATCCTGTCCATGAATTATACTACTCCTCATCTTATTTGCAGCAAGGCTTCCAATCTTCTTTGGGGCAATTACTCTCCCATCTTTTGATTCCCCTCGCCCTCTTCACCTTCCCCACTGTTGTCGTTGCCTTCCTTTAAGAAGCAGATACACATCGTCTCCACAACTTCCTGCCAACGGCCCTCCATGAGAATGGCCAGATTTCACCCCATTCTTGAAATACATCGCCTGCTACTGCCACTCATGATGGCATCTCTGCGATCCGTCTCAGTCCCATGTCCATTGTCTCACTTAGTCCCTTTTGTTCGCAGTAGTAAAGATGCAGTTCATATTCTCATGGTGTGTCCTAGGTAAGCACTATGAATCCCATTAAGTAAAAAAATTGACAGATATGGCTTATTATCGTCATTCTTTGTTGTAACTGACACATGTATATATTTGACAGCTCATGTACACTAATCTCTAATTATGTGTCGCCATTCTTCATAGAGTTTCGTTGGAGAAAATGGCTTTGGTTAGTTTCATAGGCACTGGCTACTTTTGAGAAAATTTGTTCTATTTCATCACCAGTATATGATTCATGCCTTGCCCACTTTACTCATTCCGTCATTCAGGAAATAAGTTTACAAGCCATGGGATTTACGATCAGATGTCTCTAAAAACAGGTTAAAGTCACTTGCTTCCTAGTAAATGCGATATTTGCAAACAGTGTTTCTGTTTTTATCTCCTAATATTAAAAGAAAGTTGTTTATAAGAAAGTCTCACTGCACGACCTAGCAGGTTCTTCCTGAATCCTGATCCCTTCATTACCAAACTTCCTTTGCTCTGTTGCTTCTGTACTATATGATGCACTTGGCATTTTGATTATGTTTTGTTGGAACCGCAGCCCTCTACCTACTACTCCTCTCACTCGAACGGAGGTGGAAGAAGAAGAACCGTGGACACAAAGTTTTTCGGCCGGCGCACGAATGCCGCCACGGGCGCACAAACGCCTCAATCTTTTTCTTCTTTACAGTGCCTACATGGCTACACTCCGGCTCCTCACACTTGGCCTCGCAGCCGAGTACACTTTATATAGCCACACCCACACACACAGGCCGGTGGCCACACACACCTAACTCACGCATGCATGCACCACACCGGCTACTACCGCATGACCCGCCGGCTAGCCCATGCAAGCATGACCCGGCCAACCATCAAGCTAGCATGCAACTAACTCCCTCCGGCCGCACGCACGCTGCACCTGACTCCAACAGATCGCAAAGGCCCTGCGCATGCAGTTCCTCCACTCCACGAACGCAAACAGGCTCACGCCGGGGGGCACACGCTACGGGCAAGACCTGGTCGTCATCACTCCGGTCGCCATCGCCATGTGCATGGCTTATTGCCAAGACTCACCTCCTAAGCCATGACATCACCGCGGCAGGAGTTGTTGCAGCTCCTGTCGTTGTCGTCGTCACGGTCGTGACCCAGTCCGCGGACCCGACCCGGCGCATCGATGCCGGTCGCAGCACCACGGACCCGACCTGGCGCACTGATGCCCGACGCACTGTCAGGGCCGGTCCTGAGATTTCCGGGGCCCGGGGCGAGACAACACAGAGGGGCCCTAAAACCACATAAACATATATACTCATATTTTTCTTTCTATTTCAACCGCAAATAAATATTTGGTAGACTATAATTTATGGTGCCCTGTCTTCTTGAATATTAAAAAACAGGGATGATAAATATTCAAAGTAAAAGTTTGTTCGATCATAAACAGACTATAATTTGTATTGTTATGTGAATTATTAGCACTTTCATGCTTACTAATATTTTTTTTATGTTCCTACAGTTTTCACTAGTTGTTCTTGACAACAACTAAAGCTAACAACTATTAAAGAAAACCAACTCATAGAAATACTGCTTTTTGCAGGGATCAGTAGAGCACTTGTATCTGCTCTAAAAAAATGCCAACAACTCATGTGGGACTCAACCAACTCATATGCATGTTTTCCCCATTATCAGATGGATTCTTTTTAGATAGCATCTTGCTAAATGAATAGCAATCCTGCTAATCAGCACACAACATATGATACAAGAAATTAAGAGTACTGCTAATTAAATAGAAGTGCTAAGAAAGGCATGGAACAAGGTACCTGGATGGCTAGAAAATTCGAAATCGCAAGATTTTGCTGCTGCGTCACGAACAAAAGTCCAAGTTTCTCTTTTCTAATCCCAATCTCAATACAAGAAATTGGAGTGTGAAAAAGAGATATGTACAAGAGAATAATCTTCAGGAAACGAACAAACGATCTAACAAGAATAAAGATAGAGAAAAATTTGCGTTGAAGAGAAGATTGATGGGAATCTGGAAACCGCATTACCTCCTTCCACTAATGACGCCCAGCAGCCGAAAATTACTAGTATTAGATGAGTGGGCGGGGCGCCGTCATCCATGGTATGGCCGATTTGTTGCCAATCGGGGAGGAGTATAGGCCGAGAAGATTGCGCGGCGTGCTAATTGATCAATTAACTTTTGTTTCCTTTTGGAGAATCAGTCGATCTATTACAGGTACAGGCTAAACAATTACACACGTATATGTGGCAACCAATCAATCGGGGGCCCTTCTTACTCGGGGGCCCAGGGCGGCCGCCCCCCTGCCCCCCCTCAGGACCGGCCCTGCGCACCGTGCTCCGTCACGACCCCGGCGACACACGCCGAGCTCCTTCTTTGCCGGCGACACACGCCTGGCGTCCCTCTGCGCCCTGCACGTCTCGCGCGCACCCGACGCGCCCGACGAGCCCGACCACACCATTGCGTCCCGCACGTCCCGCGCGCACCCGACGCGCCCGACGCGTCCAGTGCGCACCCATAACACGCACCGGTCGCGCCCAGCTCGCCGCCACGGCTTATTTCCCTGCACCGATGCGGCCTCAACCGCGGCGCAGCACCTCCATGTCGCCATGCCGCTGTGTGTCATTGAAGCCGCCACCATGCAGGTCCTCCGCGGCCTCCTCGCCGCGCCGCGCACCTCCATAGACCGACACATGGCCCGGAGCATCGCACAGCCGCCGGCGAACTCCGCCACCGCCGGCACGCCTCCGACAAGGGGACGACACCCAAGATGAACCAGCTCATGATACCAATTGTTAGAACCGCAGCCCTCTAGCTACCTCTCCTCTCACTCGAACGGAGGTGGAAGAAGAAGAACAGTGGACACAAGGTTTTCCGGCCGGTGCACGAACGCCGCCACGGGCGCACAAACGCCCCAATCTTTTTCTTGTTTACAGTGGCTACATGGCTACACTCCGGCTCCTCACACTTGGCCTTGCAGCCGAGTACACTTTATATAGCCACACCCACGCACACAGGCCCATGGCCACACACCTAACTCACGCACGCATGCACCACACCGGCTACTACCGCATGACCCGCCGGCTAGCCCATGCATGCACTAGCATGACCCGGCCAACCATCTAGCTAGCATGCAACTAACTCCCTCCGGCCGCGCGCACGCCGCACCTGACTCCAACAGATGGCAACGGCCCTGCGCATGCAGCTCCTCCACTCCACGAACGCAAGCAGGCTCATGCCGGGGGACACACGCTACGGACAAGACCTGGTCGTCATCACGCCGGTCGCCATTGCCATGTGCATGGCTTATTGCCAACATGTTTGATGCCTTCCTTCAGTATGTTTAGAGATGAGTAAGTGTTTGTATTATGAGACACACATGCGATGTGCTAGCGTTTAATCCCATACTCATTATATCAGCATGTTAATTATTAGCTAGAATGACTCTATACCTACTTTGTTACAACATTGTTACAATTGAGTGGCAAACAAAACACAACAAAAGGGACCATTATTCCATTAGTTGATAACATGATTTTAACAACTATTTCTATTGCAGCGTTCTGTTTACAAGACTGAATAAATCGACATTTGAAGACCTCGTGGGGCATATTTTGGTAGAAGAGTGTCTTTGCTGAGATAGACACACTTAATTATGATCCAACTTAGAATTTATGTTGTACGAAACGAAGAATCTTGCTGCCGCCACTTACTTAATATGCTACTATTTTGTTTAGTTACACTAGCCATCATCTCGTGCATCTGCACGGTCTAGATATTATAGGGATGCATAATTACAGAAACAATTGTAGTAACATTTAAAAATGCAAGAGTATTAATTATGGATATTGTACTAGCCGATAAATGATTTGTTATTCAAACAATGCTAACGGAAAATATACACATGTATTTATAGGCTCTCAAGGTTATACAGAGTGTATTCATTTCCCCTTTATGTTGTGCAGGCTGCCATTATTGGTCTGAATGGATCATTCCTCACATTCTGGCAACTATACCTCTTTGTGAATTTTATATTTCCTACTAAGCGATGGATGTATGGCAAAAGTATGTATTGATTTTATCCATATGGCCACATACATTGAAAATAATATTTACAATTTTGATCCACATGGTAGCTTATATAACACAGCTCAATAAAAGTGTGTGAGAGAGAGATCAACATGCGGTATTTTCTTCTCCAGTTGCGACGCACGGGCTCTTTTGCTAGTCTATTTCAAGGCATGTTTCCTGCCGACATTAAAAATTCACTGCATTGCAAAGTAACTGGACAGTGTTATTCCTCATGACTGCTGACGACTGGTTAACATATTATTTGATGATAGGTTCCAACTTGTTATTTTGTTCCATCTCTGGTTTAATGGGTACTAAAATTGGAGGTTCACAAGTATTGTTTCTTCATTATTGGCTTGCAGAGTTTCTGAAATTGTCATGTTTGATTCCCTGTTTAATTTTTTTATATGAGTGCAATACTTGGTCAAGTTTGATTCCATAAAAAGTTCCGCGACTTTTTGAACCTTTTGAATTACTAAATTATTTTTGAATATAAGGGGGGTCTGGCACCTGAGTGCTCCTATATTGTCGGGAATATAATGTACTAATCTAGGATATACCAATGTTTTAATTAAGGAAGGGGGCAATGCCCCCCCCCCCCCCCCCGCCCACACACACAGGATATACCATATTCCTTCGAACGGGTCATCCGGGTACCAGAGAGAGGGAGAGAGAGAGGGAGGGAGAGAGGGAGAGAGAGAGGGAGAGAGAGAGAGAGAGAGAGAGAGAGAGAGAGAGAGATGGCTTATATTAGCTCATGTACGCTAATCTCTAATTATGTGTCGCCATTGTTCATAACTTCTTCATGTTATAGTTTCAATGGAAACCAAAGCGTTGTAGCTTATAGTTTGCTTTGTATATAATTTACTGTACATTTATGTTTGTAATTTTAGTTGTACGCCATTGTACCTTCATTGTAAACCCAAGTGCTGCAGTTTACGTTTTGCTTTAGGATTTACTACATAACTAATTTGTAGTTCCGGTTCTAGTTCATCCTTTGTAGAGTTGTTTATGGTGTAGTGATCTCTGATGTAAAACTGGAGTATCCTATGATGTACATATTGTGTCCATATCACTTCTTTCCCTATGTATTTTACTGCATCATTGATTTTCAAGTGTAGTGCTCTAATTCTTGTTCTTTTTTTAATGAAATCCAGTGTTGTAGTGTTTGCTCAGGTTTGTAACTTGGACTTTTAGTTATATCTCTCTAGTGTCTATGCTAGTTCTTCAGATGAACTTATCCATGACTTACATATTGAGTGTCTATGCTAGTTCAGCTCTGTATTATTCGTTTAATTGACTGTAACTTACATTGGAACCTTGATTTGCAGATGGAGCAGATAGGAATTAATCATTGCAGGAGATGCAGATAGTTGTGAAAATTTAGATGGAAAAGAAAGAATCATGTACATGCCTTTATTACTCACATAGAGGACTTTATTGGCTCAATGTATGCTTTCTGCGGTCCAGGTTCTCAGCCTTATTTCTTGTTTTCTAAGGTCCAGTCAAATTCGTTTCATAGTGATATCTGGTTCAGTCCATTCTCTAGCAAATTACTCGCTATCGGTCCAGTGCAACCTGCTATGCCACTATAGGGATGCCGGGGGAAGTACACACATGGAAGTATTTTTCATCCATAGACATACAAGAGAAACACGTACATACATGTGTCAGTTTTCTATTTGTTTCAAATTTGAATGAAGCTCAATTGTATTTCAGTCGATTGTAAAATACACAGTCCCATAATTTCAGTAGATAGCATGGTATTTAGGTGCGTTTTCCTTCACCTTTTATATTGAGTGATGGACTGACAATTAATGCTATATGGAGATGTAGAAATATTAGTTCAGTATGAAGTTTGATCTTTACTATATGTCACCCAGTAAATGTAATGCAGGCAACAAGCATCATACCAAAAAAAAAAAAATGAAGTGTCGCGTCAGCTATGGTGATATGCTCCTGTAAAAGGAGATGGGAAAGTTGTGTTGTGCAGGATAGGTGTTTGATTTACAAGCTTCACACGTTTCAATTCAAGCAAAGATTAGGAAAATATATATGCATCAACATTCGATTGATGCTTCCTTTTGTTGGTAAAGATGCATTACTCTCGCGAAATGCCATGGCGATTTCTTCAACGCTTCCATGGCATTTCCAATCTTTCTCTAGTCCTTTGCTTGAGCATTTCTTCTACGGTTCCAGATCTGTCAATAGCGTTATTGTCTTGTGGTTTGCGCTACTTTTAGCTTTCAATGCATCTTTCTGTGTATTTTCTAAAATCTTGGAGGGGGAATTCTTGGTTGGTTTGATTCCTGTGCCCAAAATGAGCTTTGTGTCGATGTTCGTGTGCCACCCATGCCGGCAACGACAGGGGTCCGTTGGGTGCACAATGTAGAGGGGTAGGTAGGAGAAACGGCCAGATGTAGAGCAAACATACATGTTCGAAAAATCTGTTAACCTTCCTCAGTTTTGGTATTGTTGTACACATATCACACCTTTATCACATACAGACATGCATAAACGAAAGAAAGAAAGTATAAATTTTGCAGACAGATACATAACTCATTTTTATTATTCAAGTAATCCCACCATCTCCCAATAGAAGACATATATCTTTCTTGGCCTCTTCTCTTCAAAATCAAGGCCTACGGTGGTTTGAACCAATTGCAAGCTAAGTTGAGTGGGTGAATACTAGAATGATTGGTCAGTTCTAGTTTACCTTGATAGCGGTGAAACAACACGCATGCTCTTTATTTGAGATTGGCGGACAGCGGTGAAACAACTACAGAAGATAGGCGGATTGGCCAAATTTTTACATATATAGAAGTGTAGTTATAGCCTTGTAAGAAGAGAGCTGCTCGAGGAAGGGAATCAGAGCAACAAGGAAATGATTTTAATAACTATTTGTACTAAAGCCTTCTGTTTAAGACTATAGAAAATGAATGCCCCAGAAACACTTATGAACAAATTGAATTTTAAACATTCCGGGGCATACTTTGGAGAGAGAGAGAGAGAGCATGCAGAACCAACGCATTTTATACTTATATGGCTCTGCCTTCTCCCGAGAGAGAGAGGCTGTGCCATGTGCTTCTACTACGTCGCCCAGTCCGGCGTCAGCGCGCGGGGATGTGCCTTCTGGCGCACCACCATCAGCCACATCCACTAGTAGAAAAGGGGGCTTTTGTCCCGGTTGGTAAGGGCCTTTAGTCTCGGTTTTTGAACCGGGACTAAAGGGTCGTTACTAATGCCTCCCCCCTTTAGTCCCGGTTCTTACACGAACCGGGACTAAAGGCCGCGGCCACGTGGAGCTCCACCTTTAGTCCCGGTTGGTGTTACCAACCGGGACTAAAGGAAATTTTATGATTTTTTTTGAAAAAAAAATTTGTGAATTTTTTTTTGATTTTCAAATTTCTGAATTATTTTGACCTCTAATCTAATCACCACCCCTCATCACTGCTCAATTTATCCCCTAATCTCTAATCACCCCTCATCATTCCAAATCATCTAACTTCCCGGACGGTCACCCATCCTCTCACTACTCCAGCCTGAGCACGCTTAACTTCCGGGTTCTATTCTCCCTCGTTTCCAAGTCTGCACTTGTTGTTTTCCTGACAATAGTAAGATGTCAATCCTATTAACCCTCAGGAATTTAGCTTGAGCATGAACTGACACATTTCACTGTTTGATTTTGAAACTATTGTTTTAAAAAACAATAATTATTTAGTAACACTAATATTTCTGGAATAATTAGTTTGACCATTATTTGACCACTGTTTGACCACAGTTTGACCAGATTTGACCAAAATTCAAAAAAAACTGAAATAATTATTTAGTAACACTAATATTCTAGAATAATTAGTTTGACCACAGTTTGAATTTTTTTGAATTTTTTTGCCTCTCCAGATCTTAAAAGCCCCGTAACTTTTTTTCTGTTAGGTTTTTGAGGATTTTGAAAATGTTTAACGGGGTTCCCCGGTTAAAATCGGATGTAACTTTCGGAGTAGATGATTTTTCATATAAAAAACTTTGTAATCCGAGTTCGTATGCAAAAGTTATGCCCATTTTACAAATTCCAGAGAGATTTTGCAAATAAAGTCGAAATTCATATTTGTAAATTTTCCCAACAACTAGACCACATATCACATGGGAAACTTATTTTACTTTATTTTTTTGACATTTCCATCATTTTCTTTTGTTTTTTCTAAAACTGAAAAGGCAGTCCACCGGGGGGGGGGGGGGGGTAGAGTTTGGAAATGGGCCCTTTAGTACCGGTTCGTGCCATGAACCGGTACTAATGCCTCAAAGCCCTTTAGTCCCGGTTGGTGCCACCAACCGGTACTAATGGGCATCGCACCCTTTAGTCCCTGTTCATGGCACCAACCGGGACTAAAGGGCCCAGGTGAACCGGGACTAATGCCTTAGCCGCACGAACCGGGACCAATGCTCACATTAGTCCCGGTTCGTGACTGAACCGGGACTAATGTGAATATTGCCGTGTGACGAAAGCCCTGTTTTGTACTAGTGATCCTCTGCTAGACCCTGGAGATGGGCTACATCGACTTCATCCCCGCGCCCCCGAAGGTCGAGGACCGCAGGTAGTTCGAGTGCTCGACTAATTGTCCAAATAGATTGACTGTCATAGTTATCATGCTCCAGTTATTGATTAGGATTATCTCTTTTTTCTTAATTTGTCTAATATGTAGTGAATTTGTCTGTTCGCTCTGCTCGGTATATAGGTTGGTTACAAGATGAAATGCTATATCAATCGCTTGTAGTAGCTAGGTTAAAAAACCACGAGGCATGTTCCCGTAGAAAGGATAAACGAGATTTGCACATCACTACACTGTATCATGTGATCAATCATTGACATGAAAATGCCCCGGATTCTAGCTCTCGAATTCTAACATTTATGTAAAGTGTATTTGCTTGATGTTCTTAAAGAGGGACATCTCATCGTTGTGTGATGCATAACAGAGTAGAGGCTGGAGAAAATTCTAAGAGAGTGGTTTTTCTATTCCCGGGTGTCCCTACACCCTCCCTGAGCATCGTACAAATTTTGCTGAACATGGACAAAAAGCCCAATGGAATCTTGATTACCACAAAGAAACATTCACACACATAAATCTAGCATAAGTTGTTCACTGATGTCATACTACTAAGAGAACATACAACACACAAGATCACAAGCAAGGGGGAAAGATAGTGTGCAAGGGCATTCACCAATGCGATATTGTCGGCGACCTCCTGCCCCCCGTCCCTCGTTGGACGTTTTCCCCTGTACCCACCACCGGTCGCTCTCCCCTGTCCACAAATCTGACGCCTAGAGGAGTGGATAAGGATTAGGGAATCCTCAGGAGATTTATAACATGCCCGCGTGACACACGCAGCCCACGCGACCCAAACAAAACTAAAAAAAGGCCGACGAAACAAATGCACATGGGCGACAGCGCGTGCGCAAAGCAATCCCAACTGCTTCTCAAAACGTGAATCTTGGAGCAAAATGATCATACGGTTCAGCCGTTCAGGGTTAGATGTGCTCTAACTTATTCACATCCTGATGAGAATGAGCACATCCGTTCTATTAATACATTTATAAAATCGAGATAATCCTAGTACTCAAGAATAATCAGTACATATGATTTTCAATTTTCCAATATAGATAATTATTCCTAGTCAATTTTAAAAAGTTTGACTTGTCACATAAAGGACTACGTACTAAAGCTAGCTTGATCTATCACTACACTGAAAAATACAAACGCAAGGCGATCTAGGAGCAGCAACAGAGACAAACATTCACTTTTATAATCATCAAAATGAAAATCCAAGTTTTTTGATCTATCTGCACTGACACGGACGTTGTGGTGGCTGCCCCTCCTTAATCAAGCTAACCTCGAGATGGCATCCATCCAAAACCAGTTCATTGAGAGCAGCAAGAGCATCTTCCTCATGGGAATGTGTCGTCTCTATGGTCACATGGCCAATACCCTGTGAGGCCCTGGTCTTCTTATAGCATATCACCTCAGCGCTGGACACTTTACCGTGCTCGCTGAAGAAGAGCCGTAGCTGAGTGTTCTTCACCGTGAGAGGAAGATTGCGCACCAGCACCCTAAAACTAGGCACACGATGTCTCTCGATGTGAATGGTGTGTCTTGGTGGACTAGAAATTCTTGGAGCTATTTGCTGTTGCTGCTTCAGTGACTCCTCAATGATTTCCTGGCGCAGCAAAATGAATGGCATATTAGCACATGTATGGTTGCATTGGCTTGATGTGACGATAAGGTCAACATAAGGATTTTAATATTGAAAAACAAATTTGAGAAGGCGTATGCACAGTTCCGGCTTAAACTCTTGTACGCTGAGCTTGATGCGACCATAATAACAGGAGATTTTATTATATGAGAATTCCAACTTAAGAAATCGGAACAGTTTTTATCAGTGTATATGTAGGTACCCGGGGAGGAGTAATGACGGATTCAGGGTTGAACCAGAGACACATTTTGTAGTCCCAACATCGAGGGAGCCGTTGTACAAGCTCAGTCCTGCCATTGATGAGGTTGCACCTGAACACGGCACGCCTCCCATATGTAAAGGCATTATTATTGTGGTACACGAAGTAGGCACACCCGCCGTTGCCATTGGGCACCCACCCCGCATCCACAACAAAGCTATGGCGTGTACCGAGGAACAGCACGCGGTCGGCCAGACTACGGCCATCCCTTCTCACCCATCTCATCTTCTCCAATGGCGACGATTGTGACAACAGAGGCTCCTGGAGTGCGTGCACTGACACCTTGACATTGAGAAGGCAAGGGTTTGTCCCTATGAGATACCTGTCAACTTCCCGGGTGTTAATAGACACCCATAGAATCTCGCCACTGGACTCAAGGATGTAGTTGTAATTGGAGGTGGATTGGCCAAACCATACCTGCACCACCGGCGTCCCCCGGCTCTTGGCAAGCTCATCGGGGGCGATATTGCTGTTTGGTGTGACAGGGCGCCACCATTGGTCAGCCTCCATGACGGCCAGGATCTTACCATCGTCGTGGTATGTGACAGACGACAGAACAGGTTGAGGAGGTGGCCAGCCCCTGTAGCGAAGCTGATGCTCGAGGGTCCTCTCGAGGATTGCCCACTCTGCGTCCCCGGGGCGAAGTAGAGCCGCCCTGAACCTGGCCGTGGGCCTGTGTCCAACTACGCAAGCAGCCGTGGAGATGCTGTAGAGAAGGGTTGCGCCGTCGCCGTAGATGACTCCGTGGGGATGGATCTCCTTCCCCCACAGGCCGAGGGATTGCGGCAGTAGAGGCAGGCGTGCGGCGGCTCCGGTGAGAGGGTCATGGAGGCTAGGACGGAGGCGTTCGATGGTCAGGCAACGGAGGGCGGTGCCACTGGAGCTGATGACCCAGTACCCCGAGACCGGCTCGGACAGCAGCGGCTGCGAGCGGTAGTTGGAGCCGGAGAGGACGCATCTCATCTCGATGCGCGTCACGTCTTCCTTGACCGCCGGGACGAGCCAGGGCAGAAACTGGTCCGTCGCCGTCGTCGTCCGGGAGTTCCGCCATGGCTTGCAGACGGCGTGGAAGCGGACTAAGTCGACGGCGTCGTGCTGCAGGCGGCCGGAGATCTCGCGGGCCAGATCCAGCGGGAGATCAGACCAATCTGTTGCGTGCATGGCGGCGTGATCGGCTCTGTTGGAGCAGACGGGATGAGCCGGTTATTAATAATCCGCCTAAATACACGTACTACTACTTATCGGCTCTGTTCACCACGTAAACGCCCATTAATTTGACCCAGGAATTAGAAGGCTCGTACCGAGCGTTCTCATGCTTTGGTTGTTCGTGTTCTTTTTTCTTCTTCTTTTTTCTATCTATTTTGAGCTTGAAGGTGTTGCGTTTAATCATCTCGGTGAGGTCTGAGTTTATATCCGAACGAATACAATCCGGCGGAATACAAAACCTGGTTTTACACAATTCACTTGCACCACCCTCTAGCTAGACAATGAGCTATGTTATTAGCCGAACGACGCACACAAACTACCATATATGCTCACTGTTGGTTCGGGGTCTGGGTAATGATCTGGATATTTCCGAGGTGTTTTTTTTTGTCACAGACACACCTCGACGATTATCGGTTGACTGTTTGCTCAAGCCGTTGAATATGGATGTTAAAACTGTAAACCCTAGTGGCGGAAGAAGGGGCACAGTTTTGATGTTATGCAAGAAAGAAATACAGATTAGTCAACTCTTCTGCCATCCTAACTCTTTGTCCGGGATGGTGCTTCTTCGGACCAGGGTATGAAGATTTGTTGTCTCTCTTATCTCCGGTGGCGCTGCCGTGGTGGTGGAGATCGGCGACAGTTGGCAATCTGCTGCACAAGCACCTCCAAGGCTGCAATTGTAATTTATCTCATCTCGGAGTGTTTTCTGCAAATGTACCAGGACATCTGTCCTCGCTCTGTCTAGTGAGGGGCTGCGTGTATTGTAACTTTGACAAATATTAAAACATGTGGTTACCATTTATAAAAAAACTCTCGAGAAACTGACAGATTCACTCCAACACATGGTATTAGGCAATGAGACCCCCTCTCCCCTTGTTTCATATGTGCGCAGAAGCTTTATCAAGTTTACTGTTGTTTGAAGAAGTTGGGACAATGGATGGGATTAGGGAGATTAGTGGTTGCAAGAATGCACCATAGTTGCTGATTCCTTTATTATACTCATGAAAAGAGATACGGCTAACGCAACTTCCCTATGGCAGACTCTTGAGACCTATTGTACCAATTCTGGACAGATGTTGAGTGTGATGAATCAAGTATCTTTTTCAGCCCCAATACTGACCTCAATGTGAAGTTAGATATTGGTGCATGTCTAAATGTGGATACGGAAGCTCTCTCTGATAAATACCTTGGTGTGCCACGTTTGTTTGGCTGAACAAAAGTGATTGCTTTATACATTTTGAGCAGAGAGTCAACATACACACAGGGGGATGGAATGAGAGACAACTATCCATTGAGGGAAAGGGAAATTTGTTGAAGGCACCTATTCCGATATTTTCCATGTTGGTTTTTAAAATTGCAAAAGGTGTTTCAAAGAATATTACTGATGTTATCTCCAAATTTTGGTGGGGAGATGATGAGAACAATAAAAGGATGCATGGTGGAAACTTTGGTTCCCCGAAAAATGATGGAGGCTTCCGCGACCTCCATTCATGTCGGATTCAATATCGGAAAACAAGTGTGCCTTTGTTCATGTATGTCTCATTTAAGATAGTTCAGTTATCACTTTTGAGTGCATTGATTGCATCCAGTAATTGAAGAATAGTTCACCGGCATGTTATGCTTATAAACTTGATCTCTCGAAGGCATATGACCGGGTGGACTGGAACATTTGGAGAAGGACCTTCATAAGTGGGGTCTTTTAGATTAGTGGATTCCTAGGTTGATGGCATGTTTTTCTTCAGTGAGTTAACAGTGAAAATAAAATGAGAACTTATTGGACTCCTTCACGCCATCTTGAGGTCTCCGCCAAGATGAACCCTTGTCCCCAATTTGTTCCTCTATGTTGTTGATGCTTGGTGTGCTCTTATAAACAAAGCCAGTGTTGAGGAGGGTCTAGAAGGATTCAAAACTTGTAGACATGCACCGATTATCTCACACTTATTACTTGTGGAGGATTCATTGTTTTTCTTCGGGCTTCTGAACAGCAAACAAGAATTGTCAATGGTTTGTTGAACATTTATGTGGAAGAAATGGGTCAACTCATAAACCCCTCAAAGTGTTCCATCCTATTTTCTGATAACTGTTCAGAGCTAGTGGCTCTCGAGATTACAAAAAAAGTTTTTGAGCATAAGTATTTGGGTCCTCTTGCACCTGAAGGAAGGATGTGTAAATGGAGTTTTGAAAGACTTCCAGATAGCCTAAGAATGATTGCGGAGTTAATAAAGGGAGGGTAAAGATTGACCTGGCTTAGTTGGGAAGAAATGCGACTCTCAAAGTCTAAAGCGGGAATGGGATTCAAATATATGCATGCATTCAATCAAGCTTGGCTAGCTATGCAGGCGCGATGTTTGATCGAAACCCCACATAGCTTGTGTGCCCATCTCCTTCGACCAAAGTATTATACAAACGGGGATATATTAGATATGGTGTTTTCAGGTTCCTCCTCGGCTGTTCGGAAAGACATTGTGCATGGGTTAGAATTTAAGAAGGGATTATATGGAGAAACGGGGTTGGTCTTTGGTCCTCATGTGCCATGATCCGTGGATACCTAGAAGCCATGACCTATGATCGATCACCTCAAAAGGAAATTGCCTGTTCAATGGAGTCTCGGACTTCTTGGATGAACCTGGTGGATGGAATGTTCATCTGTTTAGGAAAACTTCTGGGAAGTGGATGTGCAGCAAATACCAAAGATCCCCATGTCCTCTAATAACCAAAATGATTTTCTACAATGGTTCTCGGAGCAACATGGGCAGTTCATTGTCAAGAGTCCATACCGCTCTACTTCAGAACATGATGAATAACACACTTGTGGGGCATCGAGCACAAATCGAGAAGGTGAGAAATTTAATTGGAGTTGTGTGTAGCGTGCTAAAGTTCCTCTCATGGTGAGTACCACCGCTTGGAAGGCAGCATTGGCTGCTCTTTCAATGAACTAATGCAAGGTGTACCTCCATTTATGAAAACATGGATGATGTCTGGTTTTTGGTCCGGTAAGGGTAGGTACCTTCCACGCGCTAGTATCTTCAGCCAGGCGAGAAGTTGAAATTGCAGCATTTATCAAAACAGGGATGGTGTCTGTTTTTTTATAGTAATGTTGAAGGGATGTGTGTTTCTGTTTTTCATCATTGAAATTGCCATCGAAGTTGATTTTTTTTCCTTTTTTTAGTTGGAAGTTAATTTTATCCTAACTATACAACTTCCGGTAATACTATGGGTTTTATATGGTTTGATTTTATTTACCATAAATATGGCTAAAATAAATAATAAATTACAGGATTTGGAACCCACATATATAGTTTTACTTCAACAGTGCACTTGACTGGACTTTGGAGTGCATATATCTCAAAGTCGTTTCTCCCGCTGCAACGCTCATGCATAGGTAACATTGAGTAATGTGTTGTGGACACCGTGAAGCCTTCAACTACCTCCATCATTTATACTATTTAGAGCATCAATTTTTCACTCAAATGGTTCAGTTCCTAGATAATTTTTTTAATTAAAATCCCAATTTGACTACAAGGTGTAGTCATTAACTTAAGAGAGTGGTTGTTCTACACCCAGCTCAGTGGACCCGTGCTACACCCACACAAGAAAACATAATAAAACATTTTAAGAAAATCTGAAATTTTGTAGGAATGATGATGAACAAATGTTATAGATGCTTGCAAAGCTGGATGCTCAAATGCCATACGAGGAGCTCCGTACAAAAAAGCAAAATTACTGAAACTTACCCAAATCGTACGTGCACTGTTTGAGCACAATTTGTATTTAAAAATGCACAGCTCCACGGATGTCATTTGACCACCAAATTTTGCAACCATCCATAACATTTGTTCATAATCATTCCCACAAAATTTCAGATTTTTTTTCAAAATGTTTGGTATGTTTTCTTGCGTGGGTGCACCGAGCTGGGGTTCAGCCACCACTTTCCCTTAACTTATTTGTCATTGTAGACTATTCCTTCTTGGTTTGGTTTAGTTTCACATGTTTTTTTTTGAGGACTAGAGCAGCTCAACTACTCTACGGGTTGACACATTCAAAATACATCAGATTTTGTAGGCTAGGTGGGACGTCCGAATCAAGCATCTGATCACCATAGCTTCTGTGTAGGGCAGCCAGCCCATGTGTCAGGGCATTGCTGCATCGCTTCACGTGGCTGATCTTGCAAGCAGAGAAGCTTCTCATTGCCCGTCTGATGTCCATTATCAGTCCATAGCAAGCAGAGCGTGGTTGGGTTTGTGCTTCTACTTCCTTGACTATCGATTGGTTGTCCATCTCAAGTATCACCCGACCATTGTACCGGCCGGCCAGAGTGTGCAACCCGACCAGGGCTGCTCTGGCTTCGGCCTCGTCCACTCCACTGCTGGGAGGCCGTCCCTTGGATTCAGCGAAGAGCACTCTACCTCTTTCGTCTCTGGCTATCACTCCTGCAGCACACACTCCAGTTTCGCCCTCGAACGCTGCATCCGTGTTCAGTTTTACTGTACCTTGTACAGGAGGGACCCAACGCCTGTTAAAATTCACTTCAGGAATTTGTTCAGGAACCCTCCCTCCGATGGCGGTTTTCCCCTCTGACCCCACGTCCATCTCTGTACCCGCCAATCTGAACTCTTCCTCATATTTCTCTAGAAATTGGACTGACAAGCTGATTGTTTGTCTCCCTTCGCTGCGCACGCAGTCCTCCCGGAGATGCCAGCAGCACCACATCAGAAGCAGCATTTTTGCTCGTGTGTCCTCGTTCTCTGAGTCAAGAAGTACTTGCAGCCAATCCTCCCCCGTGTATCTGAACTTTTTCTCAGGCGGGAGTACCCAGACTTCTCTCATGGCCCTTCTCAAACCTCTACTTTTGGTACACTCCACAATTGCGTGGTACTCATTCTCTACCCCACGTCCGCAAATGCTGCATGTTGCGTCTGTCTCAAGAGTTCGTTTGTGCTTATTTTCTTTAGTGGCTAGTGTCTTGGTAGCCACTCGCCACCCGAAAATCCGCACTTTACCCGGCACTTTGGCCTTCCATATCAAGTCCCAAATGCTCCTATCATCGGCGTCCCTTGTAGAACTGGACGGGGAGGCCTCCTATTGAGCAAGTTTTGCGGCTAACTTGTACGCGCTCTTAACTGTGAAGGCTCTGTTCCTTTCATAGTGCCAGGCAAGTTGGTCGCTCACATTTGAGCTTGGGATCGGGAGTTTGCATATCTCGTCGGCATCGAAAGGATAGAAGATCTGGCGGATGAGGTCAACGTTCCACTCATTCCTATCCGGGATCATGAGTTGATTTACCCAACGGAGCCTGGACCTCCTTATGAATGCAGCCGTCATGAGGCCCTCCCTTCTAGGCAGCCACTGATCTCGCTGGATTTGTATACTTTTTCCATCTCCGACCCTCCAAATTATCCCCTTCTTCAAAAGTTGCAATCCAAACTCAATGCCCCTCCACACCGGTGAAACGTCTGATGCATAGACGGTGTCTAGGAAATTTCCATTAGGGTAGTACTTTGACTTAAGCACTCTTGCGCAGAGGTTGTTAGGGTTCTGGATCAGTCTCCACCCTTGCTTTGCGAGGAGTGCCTGGTTAAAGAGATGCATATCTTTGAAGCCAATACCCCCACCCCTTTTCGGTTTAGTCATACGGTCCCACGACATCCAGTGAACCTTCCTGTGTCCATCCTCGTCTCCCCACCAGAAATCTCTTATCATTCTCTCGTACTTCTCACAAAACCCTTTAGAGAGCATAAACACACTCATTGTATACGTGGGGAGGCCCTGAACCACTGATTTGACATGGACTTCTTTAGCTGAATAAGACATAAACCTTTCCGACCAGTCGTTGCATCTTTTCCCAAATCTGTCCAGTGTCGGCTGAAATTGGTCATCCTTCATTCTCCCTTCCGGCGTCGGCAAACCTAGATACTTGCTTTCAAAGGTGTCTGCTTGTACTCCCAGGATATTTTTAATGCCCGCCCTAGTTGCCTCCGGACAAGCCTCACTGAAGAGAATTGAGCATTTGCTCTCACTGAGCAGTTGCCCCGTACACCTCTGGAAGGTTGTTAACACTCTTTTGATGGTTTTGGCTTGCTCAGTCGTGGCCTTGAAGAAAATCAAGCTATCATCCGCGAAGTGGAGATTTGAGATACCCGGGCTGTTTCTCGCAATCTTAATGGGAGTCAAGTTGTTTTCAGCAATTTCCTTTTTTAGCAAGTGCACTAGGCCATCCGCAACAAACACGAACAGGTAAAGGCTAAGGGGGTCCCCTTGTCTCAGCCCTCTGGATGGGATAAACGGTTCCAAGAGACCTCCATTGCATCTCACCGAGTACCTCACGGTACGGACACACTGCATAACCCAATCAGTCCATTTCTTGCAAAAGCCAAACTTTCGGAGCACACCTTCCAAGAAATCCCAGTCCACTCTGTCATAGGCTTTGGCAAGGTCTAGCTTATATGCACAGTAATTATCTCTGACATTCCTGGAATGTTGGATCTTGTGAAAGCATTCGAATGCAATGATGGCGTTGTCAGTGATCATTCTTCCCGGGATAAAGGCACTTTGCGTCTCGGATATAATCTCATCCAAGATGGGCCTAAGTCTGTTGACAAGGCATTTTGGCACCACCTTGTAAATGACGTTGCACAGACTGATCGGCCTATAATCCTTGATTGACTGCGGATCATCACCCTTTGGAATGAGGACGATCACTGTATCATTAATACCATCTGGTAGAACCCCACTCTCAAAGAATTCTAGGACACCTCTAATGACATCCTCTTTCAGCCCCCCCAGTTCCTTTGGAAAAAACGACCCGGGAAGCCGTCAGGACCAGGGGCTTTTAGAGGCCCTATTTGAAAAAGGGCATCACTTATCTCTTCCGCTGAGAACTACTTTGTCAACACGTCGTTCATCTCCCCATTCACCCGGTTTCCTATTAGGTCTAGAATTTCATTGGGGTCGATCCCCTCTTCCTTCTCGTATAGCTTCTTGAAGAAAACATTTGTTATTTCATGTATTCCTTTGTCATCTTCGACTCACTTGCCTGAATCATCTTTCAGCCTGCCAATGGTATTTTTCTTCCGTCTCCATGTAGCTTTTTGTTGGAACCATTTGGTATTCTTGTCCCCCTCTCTGAGATAAGTAGCACGTGAGCGCTGCCTCCACATGAGCTCCTCCCTCGGTAGCAATTCATCCAAATTCCGAGCTAGTTCATCTGCTCTTTTTTGCGTCTCGGGTGTGCTAGTCGAGTTCCATATTCTGCTCAATTTTGATCTAATATCCGCTGATTGTTTGATAACCGAGCCAAAGTCACGATTTGCCCAGCTGCGTAGCTCCCCCTTCATCTGGTTCAGCTTTGAACACACTTCCTTCAGGTTCGCCGCCGGTCCCTTTTCTTTCCAGGCTGCTTTAATGGTTGGTTGAAGGGACTCCACTCTTTCCCACATATGTTCGTACCTGAAAGTAGGTGCAGACCCCTTCTCTTTTGGCCTCCATTCCTTTCTCCCTCCCACTCTCAGTAGGATAGGCAAATGATCCGATCTCGAGGAGCAGATGTGCTCAACAGTAGCTTGGTTGAAGTAGTCAGACCACTCGCTCGATGCCACACATCTATCCAGGCGTGCCCTAACGTTGTTGCTTCCATCTTGTTTATTATTGTATGTCCAGCCCGGTCCCTTGAAGCCCAGGTCATACACTTTGCAATCCGACAGAACCAAACGAAAATTTTCCATGTTTCTTTCAGACCGCTTCGCTTTTGAGTAGTGTTCTGATTGCCACATGGTTTCGTTGAAGTCACCCATCATCAACCAAGGTAAGCTGCTTCTGTCCTTTAACCTTCTTAGCAACGTCCACATGTGGTGTCGTTCGTGCGCTTTTGGTTCCCCATAGACAAAGGTTCCTCTCCATTGTATGCCTTGCGGATTTAAACGGATCAACACGTCGATGTACCTCGCCCCCACGGCAATCTTCTTTATTTCAACACTCTCATCATAGAATAGGGCAATGCCGGCACCTTTTCCAGTACCGGGTTGCATGATACAATGGCAAAGGCCTAGCCTCCATTTCAGGTTCCTAACATACTTATTATTTTGCCGAGTTTCCGAGAGGAAGACGAGCTTGGGCTTATAGGTATGCACTAAGCACACTAGCTCCTGAACTGTGCGAGGTTGCCCGAGGCCTCGACAGTTCTACGCCATGATCGTCATGGCTCCTAGTGGGCGCCCTTCTCGGCGTCTACCAGTTGACCGGGAGCCCCTGGCCCGGTAGCTTCCTTGCTGATCTCTTTTCCTTCCACACCACCAGTTGCAGCACATGCTTTCTTGTTCTGTTCCGAATCCCCTCCCTGTCCAGGCGCTGCTGCATCTATTGTCTCCTCCCTTGCGTTTCCTCCTCTCTTTCCCAAGACTGACGCCACCTTTCCTGCTCTCTCCTTCCTAGGCCTCTTGTTCTTCACAACCTTCTTATTGAAAAGGCCTTCCGCAGTCCATGCCGCCTCCTGCTTTGTGAACTGCGGGATTGGGCCAAAACCCGGTGGGTACATAGGGTCGCCCTCAGGGTCCAGGCTCTCTGTCCCGATCTTCCTCTCAGCCTTTTCCGCCACCTGCACAGTCGCCCCTGCCAAACCTACAGGCTCCACGTCCCTGCCCTTACCAGGTTCAGAGGGTGCAGGGTTCATAGTAAGAGTCTGATTCAGGCCTGGTGTGGGCGCGCCAACTGCAGCCTTGTCGTCGAGGACATAAGGAGCCAGGTTCTGCTTGGTGCCGCCTTCGTCTGCTTCATGCACTGTCGTGGCCATGCTCATTGCAGTTTGCACGCCCTCGCAGCTCTTTCCGTTCATCCCTCCAGTCCGAGATGATGTAGTTGACCTCTGCGTCGCCTGATACCTTATGGACCCACCATCATCGGAGACTCTGAGCGCACTTACTGTAGCTATGGAAGCGTGCACTTGTGGATTGAGCAGCACATCATCCGGGATCTTCTCTCGGCCCGTCCTGCCCTGGGTTGAGTTCCTCTCTCTCTGGACTTCTTTTCCAAAGCTTAGTAGGCGGCGAGCACTATTCTCTACCGGAGCAACATAGCCCCCTCTACTGTTACTTTTCTTGTACGGGGAGGCTCGCATTGTTGCCGTGAACCTCATCTCATGGAGGTCCTCCGGCAACTTACAATCGCGTTGGCCATGCCCAAGATAACCACAGTACCCACAAAAGCGGGGCACTCTCTCATACTTAACCTCTAGGGAGTACACAATATCACTAGGAATGTCACGCGATTTGATCCTATCTCTGAGGGGCTCATCTACATCATGATTTATACGAATCCTAATGAAATCCCCCCATACCTTTCCTTTGCTATCTGTGTCTACCTCCAGCACCTCTCCCAACTTAGCTCCGAGCTTCCACGCGACTCCTTCATCCAGCATGATCGGTGGGACGTCGTGAACGCGCACCCAGATGGGCATGTGAGCAACTTCCACTTCACCCGGGGGTGCACCTCCGTCCACAGAAACCATGAGGAAGGCATCCCCCTGATGAATCCATGGGCCGTTGTCGAGGATGAAACGACGATCTCCCTCCCGCTCGAACTCGATGAGGAAGCGGCTGTTCTTCAGAGGTTTGTAGTCCATGCCTCCTCGGAGGCCCCACTTGCCTTTGAGCTCTCCGAAGAGCCATTCATAGCTGAAAGGCGGGGGCGAGAAGAAGAGCCCCACAGCAACCCACCGGAATCTCATGGCGGCTCGCTCCTTTGATAGGTCCAGCTCCACCACATCCTCACCTCGAGGATCGAAGCGGGTCGGGAACCTTGGCGCCACAATGTCGCTGCCCGCTCCGAGCCTCCTCATGGTAGCCCTGTCTCCCTTGTTTTGGGAGGAGTCACCGCGGAGCAGCACCCTCGCCATGTTCCTGCCGCCGGAACGGCCGGTGGCCGCCTCGGCTTCCATCGGGGCCTTGTCCTTCCGGGAATCCTGGCTCACCATCGCTGGTGTTTGTGCGCTCACAGACAGAAAATTGGGTGGTGATGGAGTGCCGGATTGTGTGCTGGCCCTCATCTCACCTCCTCTCTTTATGCACCCCTTCCCTCGATCTGAAATCCGCGATTCTGTGGAAATCGTGATTGATTCCTTCCCTTTTGATTGACTATTATCGCCTCCTCCTTGTTCCGCTGATCCTCCTTTCTTGTCTGGGGGATCTGTATCCTTTGGGTAGGCCGACTCCGGGATCGTGGCTTTGGTAGCATTCCTCCCTAGACCGAGATCAAGATCTCCGCATGGCATGTATTCTCTCTCTGATTCTTTCCATGGCGACACCATCAATAGTCTGTGCTTTCCTCACGATCCCAGATCGTAAATCCCCGATCTTCTTCTCCTCCATGGCGATCTGCTTGACCGCTTTCCTAGCCCATAGCCATGCCTCCCGCAGGCCCAGCAAGTCCACCCAGATCGCCGGATCTCTTTCCCCTTCAGTCCCTCCATAATCTTGCCTCCCTTCGTCGGATCTGCCCGCCGGCGGGCCGGTCTCTCGGTTGGTCGGGCGTCGCCCTCCCGACGCCTCAACAGGGGCTCCGTGATTTCACATGTTTTTATTTGGTTTGCTTCCAATGGGACATTGTTATTGACAATGGCACTGGTGTCATAACCTCGGGAGATAAAGGAGGTAGATCTGGCACTCAGGAGAAGATCACTACTTTGTGTGAAATAACACATCAATTTTGCCTTCATATGATTTCAGATCATCCTCATTATCAAGAAAGATTCATAAATTGCATGTTAGCTATCATCATGTAGTACTAATTTACTTTGGTTGTGCGAACCATGATGCAGAGGTTGTGAGGTGAGATTTTGCTTTATCTTAGTAAATAGTACTTTTTACTGAAGAGAAGGAAATATAAGGGTAAATTCCTACCTGTCATGAGAATGCTTCAGATTTGCTGAAATTTCCAAAACTTATGCTCCGAAATCTCTTGTGAACTGAGTTCCTGTTGCAATCGATGTTGCTAAGTTGCGCTTATCTCGCTTAGTTAGACAATTTATTTATACCTACTGAGTGCTCGATCATGTTTTGGTGAGAGAGAAGGCGCCTGAAATGATACAATTGTTCCATTTCCTTCAACCCACTCTGCTTCATCATGTTGATTGATTACTATTTTTCCTCCCGTTGTAAGTTGTAAGTTGTAGCACAAACTGTTTACAGAAAAGGAGTGACTTCGCCTTGAGTACGGATCTAAGAAGGCATCTAATAAGGGCGCCCTGGTCCGTAGCAAGAGGCTACTGGCCATACGTCCGATCAAGACACACACACAAGGCAAGGACGGCTGCAATGAGGATGGCAAGAAGACAAGCAAAGGTGATGTGTAGCCACGCCTGGTCCAGCAACAAAACAGGGATAGAGGTTAAGATGGCGGCAAAGCCAATCTCCCTGAAACCAACATCATCAAGAGCTCTCCACACCGCGAATGGTGCCTGCGGCAAGAAGAGGGTCAAGTAGCCCATCGCCAGGTACACCACTGTCATGTAGGCGCCCAACAAGATGACCACCGGCAACCACCATGGGAAGCCGGCGGCCCAGATGGGTTTGTTATACATGCTATAGGACCAACCTGCCGTGGTCGCAGTGAAAAGGGATGATATCCAAACAACCAGTATCCACGTCACAACACGGCTCACCCTGAACTTCTTGTTCCACTCCCCTACATCTTCATTACCAACTGAATAGCACGGGGTACGGTCCTGTCTCCCTTCGGGTTGACTATCTGATCCGATGGCACCATGATTTCAGGTTGTCACAAGGCAACTCTTCAAAGTATTATGTAATGTAACCTGAAAGAAAAAAAAGTTGACACATAGAATACATGAAATTTTATTGGTACAAAAACTGTATATTATTTCCACGCTTTCCTAAATGTCCAAACAATGATACTAGGACTGTTTTTCTTTCAATACGGTCCGAAAAAATATATCAGGTTCTACAATAATAAGATAACGGAACAAAAACAAAGAGAACACGGCATCCAAATGTGCCACAAGTTTCATGAAACGCAAAAACCAAAAAAGCTCAAGCAGTCTTGCTGCCAGCATGCGCTGCTAACAGCCAATACGATGGAGGTTACATGGGGTGAACAGATTACACCGGACCAAGGACTGGGTGTATATATAATTAATTCTACGAATCTCTGCACCCCCACGAATATAAGATAATTAATTAGCTAGGTCATGTTAAAGCAACGGCAGCTATTCTGTAGGGAAACACTTTTACCCAGACATCTGATTTAAACAATGTGTCGGACCAGCGTCTACCTTTTTTTTTTGAGGGACCAGCGTCTACCTGTCTGATGTGCATCGTGCATACAATGACATGTGGTTGGGCAATATAATAGTAAATCCACAATGCATCTATTTTTTCGTCCATAAACATAGCTGCAGTTTGGGCCGCCACAGATCCGACCTTAGAGCATCTCCAGCCGTTGGCTCCCCAGGCGGCGATTTTACGCGCCCCTGGGGGCGAGCCGGCGCTAAAATCGGCGCGGGGGCGAGCGGGTTCCCAGCCGCTCGCCCCAGGGTCGCCCTGAAGGAAATATGCCCTAGAGGCAATAATAAAGTTATTATTTATTTCCTTGTACCATGATAAATGTTTATTATTCATGGTAGAATTATATTAACCGGAAACATAATACTTGTGTGAATACATAGACAAACAGAGTGTCACTAGTATGCCTCTACTTGACTAGCTCGTTGATCAAAGATGGTTATGTTTCCTAGCCATTGACATGAGTTGTCATTTGATTAACGTGATCACATCATTAGGAGAATGATGTGATTGACTTGACCCATTCCGTTAGCATAGCACACGATCGTTTAGTATTCTGCTATTGCTTTCTTCATGACTTATACATGTTCCTATGACTATGAGATTATGCAACTCCCTTTTACCGGAGGAACACTTTGTGTGCTACCAAACGTCACAACGTAACTGGGTGATTATAAAGGTGCTCTACAGGTGTCTCCGAAGGTACTTGTTGGGTTGGCGTATTTTGAGATTAGGATTTGTCACTCCGATTGTCGGAGAGGTATCTCTGGGCCGACTCGGTAATGCACATCACTTAAGCCTTGCAAGCATTGCAACTAATGAGTTAGTTGCGGGATGATGTATTACAGAACGAGTAAAGAGACTTGCCGGTAACGAGATTGAACTAGGTATTGAGATACCGACGATCGAATCTCGGGCAAGTAACATACCGATGACAAAGGGAACAACGTATGTTGTTATGCGGTCTGGCCGATAAAGATCTTCGTAGAATATGTGGGAGCCAATATAAGAATCCAGGTTCCGCTATTGGTTATTGACCAGAGACGTGTCTCGGTCATGTCTACATAGTTCTCGAACCCGTAGGGTCCACACGCTTAAAGTTTCGATGACAGTTGTATTATGAGTTTATATGTTTTGATGTACCGAAGGTTGTTCGGAGTCCTGGATGTGATCACGGACATAACGAGGAGTCTCGAAATGGTCGAGACATGAAGATTGATATATTGGACGACTATATTCGGACACCGGAATGGTTCCGGGGGTTATTGGATATATACCGGAGTACCGGGGGGTTACCGGAACCCCCCCGGAGGTTGGTGGGCCTCATGGGCCCAATTGGTGGAAGAGGAGAGGCGGCCAAGGGGCAGGCGCGCGCCCCTCCCCCCCCCCCAAGTCCGAATTGGACAAGGAGGGGCCCCCCCTTTCCTTTCCCCCTCTCTCTCCTTCCCTCTCCACTCCTAATCCAACAAGGAAAAGGGAGGGAGTCCTACTCCCGGTGGGAGTAGGACTCCTCCTGGCGCGCCCATCCTGGCCGGCCGCCTCTCCCCACCTTGCTCCTTTATATACGGGGACAGGGGGCACCCTAGAGACACAACAATTGATCTGTTGATCTTTTAGCCGTGTGCAGTGCCCCCCTCCACCATAGTCCACCTCGATAATACTGTAGCGGTGCTTAGGCGAAGCCCTGCGTCGGTAGAACATCATCATCGTCACCACGCTGTCGTGGTGACGAAACTCTCCCTCAACACTCGGCTGGATCGGAGTTCGGGGGACGTCATCGGGCTGAACGTGTGCTGAACTCGGAGGTGACGTGCGTTCGGTACTTGAACGGTCGGATCGTGAAGACGTATGACTACATCAACCGCGTTGTGCTAACGCTTCGGCTTTCGGTCTACGAGGGTACGTGGACAACACTCTCCCCTCTCGTTGCTATGCATCACCATGATCTTGCGTGTGCGTAGGATTTTTTTTTGAAATTACTACGTTCCCCAACAGTGGCATCCGATCCATGTTTTATGCGTAGATGTCATATGCACGAGTAGAACACAAGTGAGTTGTGGGCGATATAAGTCATACTGCTTACCACCATGTCATACTTTGGTTCGGCAGTATTGTTGGATGAAGCGGCCCGGACCGACATTACGCGTACGCTTACGCGAGACTGGTTCTACCGACGTGCTTTGCACACAGGTGGGTGGCGGGTGTCAGTTTCTCCAACTTTAGTTGAACCGAGTGTGGCTACGCCCGGTCCTTGCGAAGGTTAAAACAGCACCAACTTGACAAACTATCGTTGTGGTTTTGATGCGTAGGTAAGAACGGTTCTTGCTAAGCCCGTAGCAGCCACGTAAAATTTGCAACAACAAAGTAGAGGACGTCTAACTTGTCTTTGTAGGGCATGTTGTGATGTGATATGGTCAAGACATGATGCTAAATTTTATTGTATGAGATGATCATGTTTTGTAACCGAGTTATCGGCAACTGGCAGGAGCCATATGGTTGTCGCTTTATTGTATGCAATGCAATCGCCCTGTAATGCTTTACTTTATCACTAAGCGGTAGCGATAGTCGTAGAAGCATAAGATTGGCGAGACGACAACGATGCTACGATGGAGATCAAGGTGTCGCGCCGGTGACGATGATGATCATGACGGTGCTTCGGAGATGGAGATCACAAGCACAAGATGATGATGATGGCCATATCATATCACTTATATTGATTGCATGTGATGTTTATCTTTTATGCATCTTATCTTGCTTTGATTGACGGTAGCATTTTAAGATGATCTCTCACTAAATTATCAAAGTATAAGTGTTCTCCCTGAGTATGCACCGTTGCGAAAGTTCTTCGTGCTGAGACACCACGTGATGATCGGGTGTGATAGGCTCTACGTTCAAATACAACGGGTGCAAAACAGTTGCACACGCGGAATACTCAGGTTAAACTTGACGAGCCTAGCATATAACAGATATGGCCTCGGAACACGGAGACCGAAAGGTCGAGCGTGAATCATGTAGTAGATATGATCAACATAGTGATGTTCACCATTGAAACTACTCCATCTCACGTGATGATCGGACATGGTTTAGTTGATTTGGGTCACGTGATCACTTAGAGGATTAGAGGGATGTCTATCTAAGTGGGAGTTCTTAAGTAATATGATTAACTGAACTTAAATTTATCATGAACTTAGTACATAATAGTATTTTGCTTGTCTATGTTGATTGTAGATAGATGGCCCGTGCTGTTGTTCCGTTGAATTTTAATCCGTTCCTTGAGAAAGCAAAGTTGAAAGATGATGGTATCAATTACACGGACTGGGTCCGTAACTTGAGGATTATCCTCATTGCTGCACAGAAGAATTACGTCATGGAAGCACCGTTGGGTGCCAGACCTGCTGCAGGAGCAACACCAGATGTTATGAACGTCTGGCAGAGCAAAGCTGATGACTACTTGATAGTTTAGTGTGCCATGCTTTACGGCTTAGAACCGGGTCTTCAATGACGCTTTGAACGTCATGGAGCATATGAGATGTTCCAGGAGTTGAAGTTAATATTTCAAGCAAATGCCCGGATTGAGAGATATGAAGTCTCCAATAAGTTCTACAGCTGCAAGATGGAGGAGAATAGTTCTGTCAGTGAGCATATACTCAAAATGTCTGGGTATAACAATCACTTGATTCAACTGGGAGTTAATCTTTCGGATGATAGCGTCATTGACAGAATTCTTCAATCACTGCCACCAAGCTACAAAAGCTTCGTGATGAACTATAACATGCAAGGGATGGATAAGACGATTCCCGAGCTCTTCGCAATGCTAAAGGCTGCGGAGGTAGAAATCAAAAAGGAGCATCAAGTGTTGATGGTCAATAAGACCACCAGTTTCAAGAAAAAGGGCAAAGGGAAGAAGAAGGGGAACTTCAAGAAGAACAGCAAGCAAGTTGCTGCTCAGGAGAAGAAACCCAAGTCTGGACCTAAGCCTGAGACTGAGTGCTTCTACTGCAAGCAGACTGGTCACTGAAAGCGGAACTGCCCCAAGTATTTGGCGGATAAGAAGGATGGCAAGGTGAACAAAGGTATATGTGATATACACGTTATTGATGTGTAGCTTACTAATGCTCGTAGTAGCACCTGGGTATTTGATACTGGTTCTGTTGCTAATATTTGCAACTCGAAACAGGGACTACGGATTAAGTGAAGATTGGCTAAGGACGAGGTGACGATGCGCGTGGGAAATGGTTCCAAAGTCGATGTGATCGCGGTCGGCACGCTACCTCTACATCTACCTTCGGGATTAGTTTTAGACCTGAATAATTGTTATTTGGTGCCAGTGTTGAGCATGAACATTATATCTGGATCTTGTTTGATGCGAGACGGTTATATTCATTTAAATCAGAGAATAATGGTTGTTCTATTTATATGAGTAATATCTTTTATGGTCATGCACCCTTGAAGAGTGGTCTATTTTTGTTGAATCTCGATAGTAGTGATACACATATTCATAATATTGAAGCCAAAAGATGCAGAGTTGATAATGATAGTGCAACTTATTTGTGGCACTGCCGTTTAGGTCATATCGGTGTAAAGCGCATGAAGAAACTCCATACTGATGGACTTTTGGAACCACTTGATTATGAATCACTTGGTACTTGCGAACCGTGCCTCATGGGCAAGATGACTAAAACGCCGTTCTCCGGAACTATGGAGCGAGCAACAGATTTGTTGGAAATCATACATACAGATGTATATGGTCCGATGAATATTGAGGCTCGAGGCGGATATCGTTATTTTCTCACCTTCACAGATGATTTGAGCAGATATGGGTATATCTACTTAATGAAACATAAGTCTAAAACATTTTAAAAGTTTAAAGAATTTCGGAGTGAAGTTGAAAATCATCGTAACAAGAAAATAAAGTTTCTACGATCTGATCGTGGAGGAGAATATTTGAGTTACGAGTTTGGTCTTTATTTGAAAAAATGCGAAATAGTTTCGCAACTCACGCCACCGAGAACACCACAGCGTAATGGTGTGTCCAAACGTCATAATTGTACTTTACTTGATATGGTACAATTTATGATGTCTCTTACTGATTTACCACTATCGTTTTGGAGTTATGCTTGAGAGACGGCTGCATTCACGTTAAATAGGACACCATCGAAATCCGTTGAGACGACGGCTTATGAACTGTGGTTTGGCAAGAAACCAAAGTTGTCGTTTCTTAAAGTTTGGGGCTGCGATGCTTATGTGAAAAAGCTTCAACCTGATAAGCTTGAACCCAAATCGGAAAAATGTGTCTTCATAGGATACCCAAAAGAGACTGTTGGGTACACCTTCTATCACAGATCTGAAGGCAAGACTTATGTTGCTAAATTTGGAATCTTTCTAGAGAAGGAGTTTCTCTCGAAAGAAGTGAGTGGGAGGAAAGTACAACTTGATGAGGTAACTGTACCTGCTCCCTTATTGGAAAGTAATTCATCACAGAAACCGGTTTCTGCGACACATACACCAATTAGTGAGGAAGTTAATGATGATGATCATGAAATTTCAGATCAAGTTGTTACTGAACCTCGTAGGTCAACCAGAGTAAGATCCGCACCAGAGTGGTACGCTAATCCTGTTCTAGAAGTTATGTTGCTAGACCATGACGAACCTACGAACTATGAAGAAGTGATGGTGAGCCTAGATTCCGCAAAATGGCTTGGGGCCATGAAATCTGAGATGGGATCCATGTATGAGAACAAAGTGTGGACTTTGGTTGACTTGCCCGATGATCGGCATGCCATTGAGAATAAATGGATCTTCAAGAAGAAGACTGACGCTGACGGTAATGTTACTGTCTATAAAGCTCGACTGGTTGCGAAAGGTTTTCGACAAGTTCAAGGGATTGACTACGATGAGACCTTCTCTCCCGTAGCGATGCTTAAGTCTGTCCGAATCATGTTAGCAATTGCCGCATTTTATGATTATGAAATTTGGCAAATGCATGTAAAAACTGCATTCCTGAATGGATTTCTGGAAGAAGAGTTGTATATGATGCAACCGAAAGGTTTTGTCGATACAAAGGGAGCTAACAAAGTGTGCAAGCTCCAGCGATCCATTTATGGACTGGTGCAAGCCTCTCGGAGTTGGAATAAATGCTTTGATAGTGTGATCAAATCATTTGGTTTTATACAGACTTTTGGAGAAGCCTGTATTTACAAGAAAGTGAGTGGGAGCTCTGTAGCATTTCTGATATTATATGTGAATGACATATTGCTGATTGGAAATGATATAGAATTTCTGGATAGCATAAAAGGATATTTGAATAAGAGTTTTTCAATGAAGGACCTCGGTGAAGCTGCTTACATATTGAGCATCAAGATCTATAGAGATAGATCAAGACGCTTAATTGGACTTTCACAAAGCACATACCTTGACAAAGTTTTGAAGAAGTTCAAAATGGATCAAGCAAAGAAAGGGTTCTTGCATGTGTTACAAGGTGTGAAGTTGAGTAAGACTCAATGCCCGACCACTGCAGAAGATAGAGAGAAGATGAAAGATGTTCCCTATGCTTCAGCCATAGACTCTATCATGTATGCAATGCTGTGTACCACACCTGATGTGTGCCTTGCTATAAGTTTAGCAGGGAGGTACCAAAGTAATCCAGGAGTGGATCACTGGACAGCGGTCAAGAACATCCTGAAATACCTGAAAAGGACTAAGGATATGTTTCTCGTTTATGGAGGTGACAAAGAACTCATCGTAAATGGTTACGTTGATGCAAGTTTTGACACTGATCCGGACGATTCTAAATCGCAAACCGGATACGTGTTTACATTGAACGGTGGAGCTGTCAGTTTGTGCAGTTCTAAACAAAGCGTCGTGGCGGGATCTACGTGTGAAGCGGAGTACATAGCTGCTTCGGAAGCAGCAAATGAAGGAGTCTGGATGAAGGAGTTCATATCCGATCTAGGTGTCATACCTACTCCATCGGGTCCAATGAAAATCTTTTGTGGCAATACTGGTGCAATTGCCTTGGCCAAGGAATCCAGATTTCACAAGAGAACCAAACACATCAAGAGACGCTTCAATTCCATCCGGGATTTAGTTCAGGTGGGAGACATAGAAATTTGCAAGATACATACGGATCTGAAAGTTGCAGACCCGTTGACTAAGCCTCTTCCACGAGCAAAACATGATCAGCACCAAGGCTCCATGGGTGTTAGAATCATTACAGTGTAATCTAGATTATTGACTCTAGGCAAGTGGGAGACTGAAGGAAATATGCCCTAGAGGCAATAATAATTTATTATTTATTTCCTTATATCATGATAAAATGTTTATTATTCATGGTAGAATTGTATTAACCGGAAACATAATACTTGTGTGAATACATAGACAAACAGAGTGTCACTAGTATGCCTCTACTTGACTAGCTCGTTGATCAAAGATGGTTATGTTTCCTAGCCATTGACATGAGTTGTCATTAGATTAACGGGATCACATCATTAGGAGAATGATGTGATTGACTTGACCCATTCCGTTAGCTTAGCACACGATCATTTAGTATTCTGCTGTTGCTTTCTTCATGACTTATAAATGTTCCTATAACTATGAGATTATGCAACTCCCGTTTACCAAACGTCACAACATAACTGGGTGATTATAAAGGTGCTCTACAGGTTTCTCCGAAGGTACTTGTTGGGTTGGCGTATTTTGAGATTAGGATTTGTCACTCCGATTGTCGGAGAGGTATCTCTGGGCCCACTCGGTAATGCACATCACTTAAGCCTTGCAAGCATTGCAACTAATGAGTTAGTTGCGGGATGATGTATTACAGACCGAGTAAAGAGACTTGCCGGTAACGAGATTGAACTAGGTATTGAGATACCGATGATCGAATCTCGGGCAAGTAACATACCGATGACAAAGGGAACAACGTATGTTGTTATGCGGTCTGACCGATAAAGATCTTCGTAGAATATGTGGGAGCCAATATGAGCATCCTGGTTCCGCTATTGGTTATTGACCAGAGACGTGTCTCGGTCATGTCTACATAGTTCTCGAACCCGTAGAGTCCGCATGCTTAAAGTTTCGATGACAGTTATATTATGAGTTTATATGTTTTGCTGTACCGAAGGTTGTTTGGAGTCACGGATGTGATCACAGACATAACGAGGAGTCTCGAAATGGTCGAGACATGAAGATTGATATATTGGACGACTATATTCGGACACCGGAATGGTTCCGGGGGTTATCGGATATATACCGGAGTACCGGGGGGTTACCGGAACCCCCCCGGAGGTTAGTGGGCCTCATGGGCCCAATTGGTGGATGAGGAGAGGCGGCCAAGGGGCAGCCGCGCGCCCCTCCCCCCCCCCCCCCAAGTCCGAATTGGACAAGGAGGGGGGGTGGCGCCCCCCCCCCCCTTTCTTTCCCCCTCTCTCTCCTTCCCTCTCCACTCCTAATCCAACAAGGAAAAGGGAGGGAGTCCTACTCCCGGTGGGAGTAGGACTCCTCCTGGCTCGCCCCTCCTGGCCGGCCGCCTCTCCCCCCTTGTCCCTTTATATACGGGGGCAGGGGGGCACCCTAGAGACACAACAATTGATCTGTTGATCTTTAGGCGTGTGCGGTGCCCCCCCCCCTCCACCATAGTCCACCTCGATAATACTGTAGCGGTGCTTAGGTGAAGCCCTGCGTCGGTAGAACATCATCATCGTCACCACGTCGTCGTGCTGACGAAACTCTCCCTCAACACTCGGCTAGATCGGAGTTCGAGGAACGTCATCGGGCTGAACGTGTGCTGAACTCGGAGGTGCCGTGCGTTCGGTACTTGATCGGTCGGATCGTGAAGACGTACGACTACATCAACCGCGTTGTGCTAACGCTTCCGCTTTCGGTCTACGAGGGTACGTGGACAACACTCTCCCCTCTCGTTGCTATGCATCACCATGATCTTGCGTGTGCGTAGGAAATTTTTTGAAATTACTACGTTCCCCAACACGCCCCAGACGTGTTTTTTTATTTTAAAAAATCTGAATTCGGCAAAGTTCGTCTAAAATTCGACAAACTTGACATTCATATTCAACATGTTCGGTGTTTACATAAATTATTTAAAAAAAGGCATCTACGGGGCGAAGAAGTCGATCAGCGCGGCGAAGTCGCCGACGTTGCTGCCGTCCTCGTCGTCGTCGGCGGCCTTCTCCTTTTATGGCGCGGCCGCCCGTGCTGGACCCCTGCCCGGCGTCTCCATAGCGGACCGGCGGTGGCGGCGCGTCGTCGTCGTCACTATCGTCGAGGACGACGATGCCTCCCTCGTCCGGGCCACGGCGACGAGCTTTGAACCGCGCGAAGGCGGCGCACTGGCGCTCCATCTCTGCCTGCGCCCAGTCGTCGCGCGCACATTTGAGGGCCGCTTCGTCGTCGAGCGCCTCCTCCTTGACGCCGCTGGCGAGCCCGGGCTCCATCTTCACGACAGGGAGCACCGGCTCCGGCTTGACGGCGGCGAGCCCCGGCTACGTCTTCGGCTTGACGAAACGCGGAGGAGCCGAGGAGGAGGCACGTCGGCCGCCCATGATGACGGTGCCGGCGCTGCGGGTGCACCGGCCGAGCGGCGTCTCCGCGGCGGGCTCGGCCTTGACGCCGAGGAGCGTTGGCAAGCCGGATGAGTGGGAGGAGGAGTGGGAGGAGGAGGAAGAGTGGGAGGAGGAGGAGGCGGCGAATCTCCTGGGCACCCACGGCCCGGCGCTCCGGCGGGGGGCCGGCACGACCGTCGTGGCTGGGTATGCCAGCGGTGGGTTGTTGCCGCCCTCGAGGTGTGCAATCACCTCATGCAGGGTGCGGCCGGGGACGCCCCATCAGACGCGGCGGCCGTCGCTGTTCTTTATGTCGCCGACCACCGGCGCCCCGTTCGTCGACACCAGCCGCTGCGCCTGCCGCCGCTGGAAATAGTTCGTACAGGCCGCGTGGTTGTCAGCGGCGTACTGGGGGAGGGCGCGCTGCTCCTCCGTCAGGGACGACCACACGCGGCCGACCTCGGCGGCGAAGAGGCCGGGGCGTGTGTCGACGTCGGGCACCGGGGGGATGGGGACGCCGCCGTTGCTGAGCTTCCACCCCGTCGGCCCGGCGCGCATGTCCGGCGGCGCCGGGATGTTGGCCTCGAAGAGAAGCCACGCCTCCCACTCCTGCAGCGTGCGGCGGCCGAAGCCGTTGGCCGCCGCGGCGTCGTCGGGGAAGCGTTCGGCCATGCAGAGAGGAAGGAGAAGGGGAGGGAAGGGGAGAGCGGCAGAGCTCGCCGGTGGAAGGGAGGGATGGCGGCTGGTTTGGGCTCGGCGGACTCGGGCTGGTGTGGCCAGCGATGAGGGGAAGCCTCTGTTTATATAGCCCCAGGCCGTGTGAATGCGTGGCGGAAGGGGAGGCGTCGCCGCGCCAGCCAGCCCGTGACGCGCCGCCCGTGAGGAATCAATGGCAAGGCTGACCGGCGGCAGCCTTGCCATTGATTCCCCGCAGGAAACCGAGGCGTTCTGGGGAAGACGAGGCGCGCGCAGCTGACTCGGCGGGCCCACCGCGCTTTCACGCCAAAACCACTCGCCCCGGCGCCCCCGAGCGCCCCCCAGCGCGCCGGGTTCGGCCTGGGGCCGCCGGCGCCTATTTCGGCCCAAGCCGGCGAAAAACGGATTCCTGGGGCACGACTGGGCCGATTTTTGGGCGTCGGCGCGGCAAAAACGCCTGGAAAGGACCTGTTGGGGCCGCGCCTATAGATGCTCTTAACCCATAGGGAGAGACGCGTCACCATTGCCTCCACCGCCGGTCAGAGGAAGCACTACATCAGTGAGACACTGACCTTATTGTCTCTTGTTATGTCTCATAAGTGGAAGCAAAATTTTGTTTATTGGAATAAAAAACGTCGTACAGAAAATATGATGTTCATCGGAAAGCAGTTTTTACTATCGTCCAAAAAAATCGTTCAATAAAATTTCCGAGAAGAAACGAGTATATTCTTGGGTGATTTTCTGAAGCAGTTAGAGCATCTCCAATAGATGGTCCAAATTTTGGCGGTCCAAAACCGGAGATGTAAAATATGGACCGCCAAAAAGTGCGTTTTGGAGCTTCGAAAAATGCTCAACTCCAACAGATGGTCCAAATCGGAGATGTAAAAGAGCAACTCCAACAAATGGTCCAAAACGAAGATGTAAAATCGTCTTGATCGTCTTGATCGTCTTCTTCAACCTCGGGACGTCGGCCGCCTTCGTCAAATCCGTCGCCATCAAGCTCTCCCCGACCTCCCCGAGCGCGCCATCCTCCCCGTGATGAGCTCCTCCCCCAATCCCCCTATTTTCCCCCTTCGTGTCGTTTGCCACCGCTCTCGTGCTCGTCCGTGGTCGCCATGGCCAGAGCCCGAGCTCCCCTGTACGTGCTCCTTTGCCGGCCAGCAGCGATGGAGGCGGGCAGCAGCCGACGCGAACACCACGAGCAGCGGAACAAGCACGCTGCACGGGCCAGCAGCGACGGCAGCTCGGCTGGACAGGGTCAGTGCGGGGCGGCGGCGGGGCCGGGAGGCGGTGGTAACGGGGCGAGCCAGCGAGCAGCGGCAGGCGGCGGCCTAAGGACCCGACGGAGGCCTACATGGGCAACCGGACCGCCGGAGGGGCCGAATCCCACCGCGGCTGCCTCCCGATTCGGCGGCGCCCGGGCGGCTGCGAGACGGCTTCCGGCGAGGGAGGCGACGGGGGCGAGGGCGGCGGAGGGCGGCACTGGCGATTTGGGGCGGTGGCGGCGACGGCGGCGGGGATTTGGCGCTGGCGGCGGCGGATTCCGGCCGACTGGTGTTCGGGCGGGCGGACAGGCGCGGCTATGAAATGAAATGAAGAGCGGTTGGGTGTTGACGGGCGGTCGCCGAATTTGGACTAGTTGTATCCCGTGTTGCAAATTTGCACCGCGAGGTGTTGTATTTTACATCAACAGTGTTTTTTGCCCCTGACTGTTCAAAAGTTAGGTATTCTTACATTTGGACCGTCTATTGGAGATGCTCTTAATGAATTGAAGGAAACAAAAAATCAAGTTTGGATGCAGCCGGCCAGTAAATATGGAAACGACCTAAAGGGGTGGGCCACAAGCTCAACTAATAAGCATCTAATCTGACGTTCCAGCAGCAATGGATCAAACGGCCATGCACTGGTCGGATACGTTGCTAGGGATCAGACGCGCGTCCTCTTCAACACAGAATGGGCCTCCCGCAGAGTATCAAATTAGGCCTAAAACTGTGAAGTTTGATCCAAGCAATAGACTGCAACCTATTCTCAGTTCCAAGTGTATAGCTGAAAAGCCTGAAAAACACATATCAACCATGAATATAACCAAAGAAGCCTTAAGCCCGCCTGTACTCCATACCAGAACACTAACCAAAGCAGCAGCCACCCCCTCCGGCGACGGACGACGGTGTCACGGCTGTGCGTATAGCGCCGTAGGAGAGAAAAAGGAACTATCATTTGCCAAGTCGACGCGACCTGAGCACCATCATAGACGCGAGTTGCACGCACAGGGAAGAAGAGTGAACAAGGAGATGCGAGTTTACCTCTGCTAGAAGCGGGTAGGCCAGGGAGGAGGAGCAGCTGGGCGCAATGCGTCGACGAGATCAGAGGGCCGCGAAGGAGATGGGCGAGTCTCGACACGATTGGACCGGAAGGCTTTTTAACTGGCAGAAATCTTCGGCATACATATGGACTTGCCCAATCTAAGATTATGGCTTTCCCTTTTCATTATTTTCCTTTTTTATTATGGAAAGCCATCATGGCCCTTTATTCGATTGGGAAAAATACTACTCCTACATCTTTCCTAAGGGCAACTCTAACGGATCCCTTATTATAAGTTAGCAGAGTAAAACTCTTAGTGGAGTATATATACTCCACTAAAATTTGACCGCACCTAGCCGATCCCCTAAAGTTAGTGCGGTAAAACTAAATTTGCACAAATTTGATCAAATTTGAACCGTACGATGATGCATTTGAACATAAGTCCAACACATAAAGTTCTTGCAACCGAACAATAAACATGTATTTAAACTAAAACTAAACTAAAACTACTTGCGGTCGAAGTGGAGGTCGACCCAATCCTTCCGGGTGAGGCGACCGTCGACGAGAGCCGGGTCCGGGCCGGTGCCGTCGTCGTCGTTGTCGTCAGGGAAGACACTCCACCACTCCTTGACGTCGATCTCATTGTTGCCGCCCACCTCGCCGCCCGCGTTGCCACCCTCGTCGTCGGAGATGACGATATCTTCGCCGTCATTGATAGCGCAGATCGCCCGCTCCGCCTCCACTAGCTCCGTGTACTGCCGGCGGAGCTCGTCCATGTAGGCCTCGGCGGCGGCCTCGGCCTTGAGGTGCTCCCTCGCCTCCCGGTCCTCCCGTGCCATCCGAGTGGACACCAACCCCTGGCTTCGGCGGATCGAGGTCGACCGGCCGCGTGCCAATGGGAAAATTAAGCCTCGCGTTGCGGCCGTGCAACCAGACCTGCCACCGGTTGTATTCCATGGATGCGAGCTTGTCAGTGTGAAATGAGCCGACCCATATCCACTTGTGGGTCTCGCGGTCGGTGATTTCGGCCACCCACGTCCTGCACGAACGCTGTCGAACGCCCAAGTAGGTCCTACTCGGCGGCCACAGCGGGAGGAGGTCCGGGAAGTTCTCAAACTGCGTGGGGCCGCGGCGGCTCGAGGAAGCGGCCGCGGACGACGACCCGCGGGTGTTGCGGCACGGATCCACGCTGCGGATCGGCGGAGGGGACCGGCAGCCACCGCGTCCGGCCATCGTGAGGAGGGAGGGCAGCGGATCGAGGCGTGGGTCGCGTTAGCGGCGGGGCGTGGTGGTGGGGGTGGGGGGAGGGGGAGAGAAGAGGAGGCGGGGAGAGGAAGAGAGAGTGGGAATTTTTTTACTCAACTAACAGTTATAAGGGATCGGCTAGGTGCGATTTAGAGGAGAAAAAAGCCATTACTCCCTTACGACCGGATAAGGGATCGGTTAGAGTTGCCTTAAGAGAGCTAACACGGAAATCCGGGGTTCATTGACCCAACTACAAGAAATGTCATTATCATGGGCAAATTTTGCTAACGTATGAGCTTCATCATTAGATTCCCTTACACAGTTCATGAAATCGGCTGTGCCAATCATCCCTGCCATAATGGAGCAAAGAAAATTGCGCAGAAAATGGGAGTTTATTCAAAAGTAACATGGTTACAATTGAAAGGCATTAGATTCTCACAACATGGAGGACATCTCCTCATCCATACCACAATGCACGACTCGGTACGGCTATAAATTTTTCATACAATCTGCTACCCTATTTTTTGTTCAATACTATAATCTTCCATGGAATAAACTCCCTAATCTCCATAAGAGTCTTTTTCCGTTGCCAAATGCACATATGATGAACAATACAAATTATCGCTGATATAATTCAGAGCGCCTTTGAGGAATTTGATTGAACCATCATTGGTTCATCAATGTGCTGAATAGCCATGGCCATGGCTTGCATCAGGGCATGTACCTCCGTCTCGAGTGCATTGTTACAGTTAAAAATGACTCGGTATGCAGCAAAAATTACCGAGCTATCCTCCCGACGTAGGATCTTCCAAGCACCCATTTGCTTTCCTGAACTGAAAAGGACTTGTCTTCAAACAAGGCTGTCCAATTTGCTGGCTGCTGAGGGCAAGAAGGGGATGGCAAAGCATGTTTCGTAACCTGACATGGGTTCTCCTCTCCCACTTCCATTTTCCCCTTGATGATCTCCTCCACACTATAGTTCCTGGCCGATTTAGTGACTTGTAGTAAGTAACCAAAACTCCGCCATAGTCTCAACAGGTGGAATAAGCTTGCCATGAACTACGTCAGTATATAACTGTAAATCCTTGTTATAAGCAGTCTGAACATATCCCCGATCTAAGCAGTACAACTCGATAGCACATGCCATAACCATTCTTTACAATTGTCAACAAGCAAATCATTAGGTTGCAGTGGCCATATGGACCGCATCCTCTCCCACACGCTTCTCACCTGGCTGAAGATACTAGCGCGTGGAAGGCACCTTCACTTTCCAGACCACAAACCAGACAACATCCCTGTTTTGATAGATGGCAGTTCACCTTACGTTGGTTCGTTGAAAGGGCACCCGATGCTGCCTTCCAAGCGGTAATCCTCATCTCTAGAGGAACTTTAGCTCGCTACATACAACTCCAGATAGATCGCTCACCTTCTGGATTTGTGCTCGACGCCCCCACCCTTGTATGATTCATCATGTTATGAAGTAGGGAAGTGGTAAGAGCTCTTGACAATGAACTTCCCATGTCGCTCTGAGAACCATGCCAGAAAATCCTCTCGGTTCCTAGGCGACATGGGGATCTTCAGTATTTGCGGCACATACACCTCCCAGAAGTGTTTCTGAAGCCGATGAACATTCCATCCACCAGGTTCATCCAAGAAGTCCGAGACTCGCTTGAACCGACATTTTCTTTTTGCAGTGATCCATCTTCAACCGCCTGCGTAAACAGCCAGCCGGATAATTGTCGAGGTGTGTCTATGAAAAAGGAGCATCTCGAATTAATATCTCTTCTGGATATCCGGTAGCACGCAAATTGCCACATCATTACCCAGACCCCGGGCCGATGGTGGAAGAAGTGAAAGGTCTGCTCCGAACCAGTGAGGAGTTTAGGGTAGCTCATTGTCTAGCTAGAGGGTCATGCAAATGAACTGGGTAAAACTTGGTTTTGTATTCCGCTGGATTGTGTTCGTCCGTGTTTAAACTCAGATCTTGCCGAGATGATTGAACGCAACATCTTTCAAGCTCAAAAAGAAAAAGAACTCGAACAACCAAAGCATGAGAACGCTTAGTACGAGCCTTGAAAATGTCGGTTCCTGGGTCAAACTTATGGGCGATTTTATAACGTGGCGAACTGACCCGATAGGCTGCTAAAAAAAGGAATTGACGCCGGACTATTATAACTGGCTCATCCCGTCTGCTCCCAGATCACGCCGCCATGGACGCAGGTGGTTGGTCTGATCTACCGCCGGATCTGGCCCGCGAGATCTCTGGCCGCCTGCAGCACGACGCCGTCGACTTAGCCCGCTTCCACGCCGTCTGTAAGCCATGGCGAGACTCCCGGACGACGACGGCGGCGGGCCAGTTTCTGCCCTGGCTCGTCGCAGCGGTGGAGGAAGACGCCACGCGCCTCGAGATGAGATGCGTCCTCTCCGGCTACAACTACCGCTCGCAGCCGCTGCTGGCTGAGCCGGCCTGGTGGAACTGGGTGACCAGCTCCGGCGGCACCGCCCTCCGGTGCCTGACCATCGAACGCCTCCGGCCTAGTCTCCATGACCCTCTCACCGGAGCGGCCGCACACCTGCCTCAACTCCCGCAATCCCTCGGTCTGTGGGGGAAGGATATCGATCCCCACGGAGTCATCTACGAAGACGGCGCAACCCTTCTCTACAGCATCTCCAGCGCCGGGTCCAATGCCACGTTCAGGGCAGCTCTACATCGCCCCGGCGACGCAGAGTGGACAATCATCGAGAGGACCCTCGAGCATCCCGCCTGGAGCTGGTCACCTCGTCCACCTATTCTGTCGTGTGTCACATACCACGATGGTAAGATCCTGATCGTCATGAAGCCTGATCAATGGCACCTTGTCACACCAAACAGCAATATGGCCCGCGATGAGCTTGTTGAGAGCCAGGGGACGCCTATGGTGCAGGTGTGGTTTGGTGAATCCACATACAAATACGATTACAGCTACGTGCTTGAGTCTCGTGGTGAGATTCTATGGGTGTCGGTTAAGACCCGGGAATATGACAGGTATCGCATGGGGCCTGACCCCTGCCTTCTCAGCGTCAAGGTATCAGTGCAGGCACTCGAGGAGCCTCTGTTGTACGAATCATCGGCACTCGAGAAGATGAGATGGGTGAGAAGAGATGGCCGTAGTCTCGCCGACCGCGTGCTGTTCCTCGGTAAGCGCCATAGCTTTGTTGTGGATGCAGGCCGGGTGCCCAACGGCCACGGCGGGTGTGCCTACTTTATCTACCACCATAATAGCGCCTTGACACAAGAGAAGCGTGGCGTGTTCAGGTGCAACCTCATCGACGGAAAGACCGAGCTTGTACAGCGGCTGCCTCGATGTTGGGACTACAAAATGTGCCTGTGGTTCAACCCCGAGTCCATCATTACTCCTCCTCAGGTACCTAACTACCTATACATTGCTAAAAAGTGTTTGAATTTCTTAAGTTGGATTTATTTTATGATATGAAATCTCCTATTACCTCCGTCCCAAATTTCTTGTCTAAGAATTGTCTAGATATGAATGTATCTAACACTAAAACGTGACCAAATCTAAGACAAGAATTTGAAACGGAGGGAGTATTATATACTATATTGATGTAATGGTCGCATCAAGCTAATACACGGTACAAGAGTTTAACCCGGAACTCTGCATAAGCCTTCTCACATTTATTTTTCGATAACAAAATCCTTATGTTGACCATATCATCACATCAAGCAAATGCAACCGTACATGTGCTAATATGCCTTTGATTTTTCTCCGCCAGGAAATCAGTGAGGGGTCACCGAAGCAGCAGATAGCTCCAATAATTTCTAGTCTTCGACGACACAACATTAACGTTGAGAGACATCATGTTCCCAGTTTTACATTGCTGGTGCGCAATCTGCCTCTTACGGTGAAGACCACTCAGCTACGGCTCTTTTTCAGCGAGCATGGTAAAGTGTCCAATGCTGAGGTGATTTGCTATAAGAAGACCAGGGCCTCACAGGGTATTGGCCATGTGACCATAGAGACGACACATTCCCATCTGGAAGATGCTCTTGCTGCTCTCAATGAACTGGTTTTGGATGGATGCCATCTCAAGGTTAGCTTGCTTAAGGAGGGGCAGCCACCACAACGTCGGCGTCGGCAGAGATAGATCTAAAATCTTGGATTTTCATTTTTCTCATTATAAAAGTGAATATACATGGATTGCACATGCCTGCATGTGTTGCTGCTCCTTGGTCGCCTCACCTTCGTATTTTTCAGTGGAGTGATTGATCAAGCTAGCTAGGTTAGTACTCCTTTATGTCACAAGTCAAACTTTTAAAACTTTAACTATGAATAATTATTTATATTGGAAATTTGAAAATCATATGTACATATTTGTCTTGAAAAGTATGTCCTGAGTACTAGAATGATGTTGATTTATAAATATTAGTAAGCACGGATTTGCTAATTCCCATGTAGATGAGATTTAGTGTACACTTGTGTGTTGTGCGTTCTCCTGGCAGTATGGCATCTGTGAACGACTTGTGCTAGTTTTGTGTGGATAGTATTTAGTGTACACTTGTGTGTTGTGCGTTCTCCTGGCAGTATGGCATCTGTGAACGACTTGTGCTTGTTTTGTGTGGATAGTATACAAGTCCTTGTGAATGTTCAGCAAAAGTTGTACAATGCTCAGGGTTATATCAACCCCCTTTTGTTGAAACTTTTCTTCTTTTGATAAAATGATTTAAAAATGGTGACCTCTTCTATGTGTCCATCTGTTTTTTCCAGTGATTTTTGCAGTGTTTTTTTGTTTTCCGATACCATGAATCGATCATTACTAATTAATTTTTTGTGCTAGATTATAATGTTTTTATTTGCACAATCATATATACAATGACTACTAAGTTATTTTTTCTGTGCTAATCATCTGTTTTTTAGATAGGGATGAATGGATGAATAACTAGTTAAAATACGGTTTCTTTTCCCACCCCTTTTCAGTTCTGTGGATATGAAAACCCGACGAACCCTAATCCTATGTTCAGTAGGGGTTGCTCAGTAGGGACGCTGTCTCTGTCAGTCTTACTAAGCTAGTTGTGGCGTTGTGTCACATTTAGTCTGAATTTCGTTTTCAGTAGGACATGGACAGATTATCTGATCATGTCAAAGACTTGTTTTTATGTTTTGCTTGTTGCAAATAACCCTGACACGTGCTGCGTTCACGTGGAGGTTAGTTAGTTTCCGCTTATTCAGTTGTAAGCGCTGCACGATCCGGTCTTGTGGGATGGCACAGGCAATCAAGGATCGTGGAGGGCGTAGGAATCGGTCACGATCGCTAAGACGTCGTGCACCTGAGAATAAAAAAAAGGAGCAGAAAAGATGCAGGTTTTTATGCGTCGCAAAATCTCTCTTGCCTCCGTGTTCGCGTGTGTTCCCTGTGTGCGTGAGTCCACCGTCGGCGTGTTCGACCCGGCCTGAAAACCATCAATTGGTATACAGAGCCAGGTCGCGAGGTTTGGTGGCGATACGGCAGCGGTGATTGGAGGCGCAGCAGCGGCGGTGTGAAGCTGATGGCGGACAAGGTTGAGGTCAAGGACCTCTCGGGCGGCGCAAAGTATCAGCCGCCCAAGAAGCGCGCCGGCAGCGACGGCAGTTCAGAGGAGAGCGGGGCCGTTGTGGTGCGTCCGGTGCAGAGGGCCACGAATGTCCCTGTCCAGTAACCGCAGCTGACGGAATCCAACTACCAGCTCTGGGCAGCGAAGATGAAGATCATCATGCGCCCCATGGGCGTGTGGTCTGCTGTCGACGGCGACAGCGACTACGACGAGGAGAAGGATCAGGGGGCGATGGCGGCGATCTCGCAGTCAATCCCTGACGATGTCATGATGATGATCGCTGAGTTTGACACTGCGCGAGAGGTGTGGGCTGCCATCCGCACGATGCGGATCGGCGAGGACCGTGCCGTTCAGGCACGGATCCAGTCGCTGCTACGGCGCTTTGATCGGCTGACGATGGCCGACGGGGAGGATGTGACCGCGTTCTCCTGGCGGCTCACCACATTGGTGGGCGAGATCCGGTCCCTTGGAGAGAAGGTCCAGGAGAAGACGGTGGTGCAGCGCCTGTTCGCCGCAATGCCGCGACGTTTCTCGCCGATCATTAGCACGATTGAGCAGTGGGGTGACATTGGGAAGATGACGGTCGCTGAGGCTGTCGGGCGTCTGCGCACGTTCGAGGAGAGTGAATCCGATCGGCCGGACGATCGCGGCGGGAAGGACGATCAACTGCTTCTAGTCACCCGCGCTCTAGAGTCATTCCTGCAGAGAAACAAAGGGAGTGGCGGCGCAAGTGGCAGTGGGTCAAAGGGCAAGCCTAGCCAGAACCAAGGTGGGCATGGTGATCGCGGCAAGAAGCCCACAGCGGGTAGCACGAACGGCAAGCAGAAGAAGCACCGGAAGTTTGATATAACCAAGGTCAGGTGCTGGAATTGTGAGGAGAAGGGACACTTCTCTTCTAACTGTCCTCATCCGAAGAAGGAGAGGGCACACCTCGCTACACAGGATGGGGATGACGATCCAGCACTGCTGGTCGCAGAAGTGTGTGAGTTGATCACTGAAGCTGAAGGGCAGACCGAGGAGGTGCTACTCAACGAGGAAAGAGTTATTCCGAAGCTGATTGGAGCTCAGAATGTGAGTTGGTACCTAGATACTGGTGCTAGTAACCATATGACCGGATGTGTGTCCAAGTTTGCTGAGTTAGACCAAACCGTGAAGGGAACAGTCCGTTTTGGAGATGGTTCGGCTGTTGAAATATGTGGGCGAGGTACTGTACTGTTGCAGGGAGACAATGGACAACATCGAATCCTGACAGATGTCTATTTCATTCCGAGATTGAGGAGTAACATCATAAGTATTGGTCAGCTGGATGAAATTGGATGCAAAACTGAAGTTGAGTCTGGAATTATGACAGTTCTTGATCCACTACGCAAGCCGTTTGCTCATGTGAAGAGAGCCAAAAATCGTCTGTACATTCTCGAGGTGCAGCAGACAGAGCCAGTGTGCTTGCAGGCTGTACACGGCGACGAAGCGTGGCTATGGCACGCAAGGTATGGGCATGTGAATTTTCACTCATTGAGAAAACTTGCTAGTGGAGACATGGTTCGGGGACTGCCACTGCTAGATCATATTGAGCAGGTTTGTGAGGGATGCATGGTAGGAAAACAACGGCGAAACCCATTTCCTGTACATGCCAAGTTCCGGGCAGAGAAGCCACTTCAGTTAGTGCATGGAGATTTGTGCGGCCCCATTTCGCCGGCAACACCAGGAGGGAAGAAGTACTTCCTCCTCATGGTTGATGACATGACGAGGTTCATGTGGGTGATACTTCTCAGGTGCAAAGATGAAGCATTTGAAGCTGTGAAGAAGTTCAGAGCTGCAGCAGAGAATGAATCAGGACATAAACTGAAAGTACTTCGTACAGATCGAGGAGGAGAGTTCACCTCAAATGAGTTTGCTGTTTACTGTGCCGAGCTGGGTGTGAAGCGACACTTGACGGCACCTTATTCTCCTCAGCAAAATGGAGTGGTCGAGCGGAGGAACCAGACCATTGTGGGCACGGCCAGGAGCCTGCTGAAGAGCATGTCAGTACCTGGCCGATTTTGGGGAGAGGCTGTGGCGACAACAGTGTACTTGTTGAACCAATCTTCGACGAAGAGCCTTCCTGGCATGACCCCATATGAAGCCTGGTTTGGGAGGAAGCCGAGTGCTGCACATTTGCGGACATTCGGGTGTGTGGGATTTGTGAAGCATGTTGGAAGGCATCTCTCAAAGCTAGAAGACAGGAGTACTCCCATGGTGTTTCTTGGGTACGATACACCATCAAAGGCATACCGGATGTATGATCCAGTCCTCAAGAAATTGCATGTCTCGAGAGATGTAGTGTTTGATGAGGGGAGGTCATGGCAGTGGGTGAAGCCAGCTCAACTTGCAGGTGAGGCCGCAAGTGAGACATTTACCATAATTTAGATTCCAGCAAGTACTGTGACAGAGAACATGCATAAAAACACTACCACTTCAGCTGAAGATGCTGCCATGACAGCCTCACTGCAGACCCCTGTTGCATCAGTCCGAACGGCTGCCATGGCAGCACAAACGCCTGTCACGCCAGACTTCGGGACAGCAGGCAGTGTGCACTCCACGGCGAGCAGTTCTTCTCAAGGGCCGCAAGGGAAGCGTCTTCTCGAGGAGATATACGATGAAACCGTTGAAGTAGCAGCCCAGTATTCGGGACTATGCTTGTTGGGAGCGGAGGAACCAACAAAGTTTGAAGAGGCTAAGAAAGAGGCTAGCTGGATGTCTACAATGAAAGAGGAGTTGAACTCCATTGAAAGCAACAACACATGGAAGTTGCGTGATCTGCCTAGGGGCCAGAAAGCAATTGGTCTCAAATGGGTCTACAAGTTGAAGAAGGACTCAAGTGGTAAGGTGATCAAGCACAAGGCAAGGTTGGTTGCAAAAGGGTATGTTCAGCGCCATGGCATAGACTTTGAAGAAGTTTTTGCCCCTGTAGCAAGGTTGGAAACTGTGAGACTCATCCTTGCATTGGCTGCTCAAATGGGTTGGGAAATCCACCACATGGATGTTAAGTCTGCATTTTTGAATGGTGAATTGGAGGAGGAGGTCTATGTTCAGCAACCACCTGGTTTTATTGTGCAAGGCAAAGAGGAGAAGGTGTTGAAACTTAGTAAAGCACTGTATGGGCTGCACCAAGCTCCTCGGGCATGGAATGCAAAGTTGGATAACACATTAACTAAACTTGGTTTTGAGAAGTGTCCATCTGAGCATGCTGTGTACAAGAGAACCGGGCTGTTAGTGGGAGTGTATGTCGATGATCTCATTATCACCGGAGAGAATGCAAAGGACATTGAGGCTTTCAAAGAGCAGATGCAAACCATGTTCAGCATGAGTGACCTTGGCTTGTTGAGTTATTATCTTGGAATAGAGGTAAAGCAATCAACTCATGGCAGTTTTATTTGTCAATCTGCATATGCATCCAGAATTCTTGAGAAATGTGGGATGGAGAATTGCAACCCAATCCAAACACCCATGGAAAATAAACTGAAATTGAGCAAGTCAAGCACTGCACCGGAAGTGGATAGTACATGCTACCGGAGCATCGTCGGCAGCCTGAGGTATTTGGTTCACACCCGACCAGATATATGCTATGCCGTGGGGATTGTCAGTCGTTACATGGAGCGGCCGACGACAGAGCATATGGCTGCTGTAAGGCACTATTGAGGTATGTGCGTGGCACACTGCAGTATGGGTGCATGTATAGGAGGGAGCAGAACACCCCGCTGCAGCTGATCGGTTATAGTGATAGTGATCTTGGAGGTGACGTTGATGACAGAAAAAGCACCAGCGGAACCATGTTCTATCTCAGCTCAAGCCCGATCAGCTGGACATCACAGAAACAAAAGATCATTGCTCTCTCTTCCTGTGAGGCTGACTATGTTGCAGCAACTTCAGCCGCTTGCCAAGGGATTTGGCTCAGTAGGCTGTTGTCCGAGCTCCTTAGTTCAGAACCTAGAAAGGTGAAGCTAAAGGTCGACAATCAATCGGCCATCTCCCTGAGTAAGAATCCAGTTTTCCATGATAGAAGTAAACATATTGAGATAAGATATCACTTTGTGCGTGAATGTGTGGAAACAAAGAAGATAGACATTGAGCATGTCAGGACTGAGAGCCAAGTGGCTTATATTCTGACAAAGGCCTTGGGGAGAGTAAGATTTCAGGAACTCCGAAGGATGATAGGAATGGAGTCCAACAAGTGACCACATCAAGCTCAAGGGAGAGATTGTCAGTCTTATTGAGCTAGCTGTGGCGTTGTGTCACATTTAGTCTGAATTTCGTTTTCAGTAGGACATGGACAGATTATCTGATCATGTCAAAGACTTGTTTTTATGTTTTGCTTGTTGCAAATAACCCTGACACGTGCTGCGTTCACGTGGAGGTTAGTTAGTTTCCGCTTATTCAGTTGTAAGCGCTGCACGATCCGGTCTTGTGGGATGGCACAGGCAATCAAGGATCGTGGAGGGCGTAGGAATCGGTCACGATCGCTAAAACGTCATGCACCTGAGAATAAAAAAAAGGAGCAGAAAAGACGCAGGTTTTTACGCGTCGCAAAATCTCTCTCGCCTCCGTGTTCGCGTGTGTTCCCTGTGTGCGTGAGTCCACCGTCGGCGTGTTCGATCTGGCCTGAAAACCATCAGTCTCTAGGCAGCAAATCAAATTTTTTGTGTGTACCTACGAGAGTCTAGGCAATATCCAGAGTTAATTGAGATAAAGGATTTGTCTTTTCGTTTCTATTTTCTTGTGTCGATTTCACATCCACACCCTCATATGTGGCTATGAACATCCTAGAGAACCCTAATCTCTTGTATGCATAGACGCAGTTCTAGATAGCAGATTTACTATTCGTTTAGTACTTTACAGAATATTTGGAATTCAGTAGGTGCAATCCTGATTTTTTTTTTACTTCTTTCAACACTAATTTTTGAACTATGCTCGCAGTCAGTGCCATGAAAAAACCAATCTGTGCTTTTCATTTAGGTAGTGATTTTGCAGTGTATCTTGGGATTTGTTTAGTTCAGTATTTATAAAGCATGTACTCAAGACTTATCAGTCAATCGTCTGTTTGCCCTTTTTCTTGTAACATTTTTCGCTCAACAAATCGACCAACTGAATGTTCTTTCCGAACAATAAATATGTGAAAGCTGGAAACTAATAAGTCAGGTTGATCTGTTTTTTTACATTGTTGGAGCTAATCTTTTGTTAATTATGACCTGGACAAAGAGTTGCAACAAAGAAAATTAACTGCTGCCTGCATCATCGAGTAAGAAAGGGCGGCACCAATCTCTAGTAAAGTTTGAGTTTGCTATGGTCATATGCTTAGCATGCAAGGAATTAGGTAGAATGATTTGTGTCCAGTTGCTGGTATAAATATAGTCATGCTAGTGGTGAGAGGGCTAGGTCGTTTCCTTAGTCCTATAGAAGGAGCTGCATAGTTATTGTAGCCCATAGCATATTTGCGCCAGGATGCAGCCTGAAGCATTTGTTTGCTGTAAAGCATTTTTACGAAGTCTATTGGAGAGATGCAGCACATGTTTGCCAAGTACTAGTAAGGAAGGGCATATTGCTCCCCATACAATCTATTTTCTGCGCAGCGTCCACCACAGAAATAGCTGAGAGATTAAGGTTGAGAGGTTTGCGGCCAACATTATTCTCACGTGTACATTGGCTATCACACACAAGTCTATATAACATGTTTGGTTTGCCTTTTTTTGTCTTTTTTCGAGATAGTTGTATATACATCAGTTTTCTTCAACATTTGTTCTCATTAGTAATGTTTATCTTTACCTCTGTAGATTTTGACTGGTTTATGTAACTTAATTAACGCCACTAACTTTGTTGTCCCATCTATAGTTCAGATTTTTGTGTGTTTTTTAAATGCAGGATCTGTTTTTATTTGTACGATGTCCAAACCCAAATCGTGCACCCCCTGATCTTTGTGTTCTGTTCATTGCTGTTTCTCCGAGATATAATTTTCCAACAGCAAAAAATCTTGTGTTTTGGACTTGCAGTAGAATGTTTTGGTGCTGGTATTTTAAACAAGTGAAAATTAGGTTCCCTTGATTCAGCGTCCTGACAACCAACTTTTATACATATATTTTTTCTTGAAAACGTGATTCATCTTTTTTTACAAATGTTTTCAGCTATTTTTTTCTTTTGTTTTTCGAAAGGAGTACTTAGCCTACATGCGCATTGGTGGTTCGTGTCTTCGCAACGATGAGAAGAGCCTTTTCTTTTCTTTTCTTTTCTTTTTTGTCTCTTTTGTTGTCTCACCGCACAAGAAATGAGGTTATACGTGAATACACCAACCTCCTCATGTGGCAAAGGCCTCATTGTCATAGTAGGCAAAGTAGGCGCACCCGACGTCCCTCCTGCGAGGCATCCATGATGAAGCTGTTGAGCCTCATAAGGAATAAAACGAGGTCGGCTAGGCTACGGCCATCTTTCCTCACCCACTATGTCTTCTTCCCCGCCGCTAATGTGTCCTCGTCTATCACTTGCACCAAGACCTAGAACTTACATCAGACATCACTTCTCTGAAAACAGGAATAATTCAGTTGGCCCTGGACAACCACCCGTAGAAGTTCGCCGCGAGACTTAATGACATGGTTATACTGGAGCGAGTTGGAGTTGCGCTTCCATAACGACGGCAGTAGCGGACACAACGCACGCCCATCGACCATGGGCACCTCCCAAGGCTCGTTGGCACCACGACAGCAGTGATCGGACATACTGGCTAAACATGTTCCGTATCATGCTTTACGTGGGAACGTTTTTGTTGGGCCTCAGTCTAGGCCCACTACTACTCAGGCTGAAAAAACTAATGTACATGAGACGCGAGGGAGTACAACCAGTCTCTCCAACTCCTTGTCTCTTCTTTTCTCATAGACGGCGAGCGCAAGGACTAGTTGGCAGGGCTAGGAGAAGCTCACGGCTGGCCTAGAGCCCTAGATGCACATCCGTTCGCGAGTGATGGCCAGGTCAGTCTAGTTGTCCCCTCTACCCTTCCTTCCTCACTGTCGGCTTCGACAATTCCTAAAATAATATTAGTAATTGGATAATTTAAGACTCTGATAGGGGTGACATGTGTGGCACGAACACATGGCAACTCTGAATGTTTTTATGGCAAGTTTGGTGACACGAGTATGGCAGCTTTAGTTGTCAAGCATGACAACTTCTTTTCGGAAGGCAAGTTTCAGTTTTTTTTTTTAGGCAGCTTTAGTTAAAAAAATGTTAGGGCAAGAGTGCTTCGTGCCACATGTGTGGCGCTTATCACTTGGGAGAATTTATATGGGCTAGGGATTGATAGATGCGTGGCTTAAATTAAGGGAATTTTCCGGTGGGGACGATCATGACTAGAGAAAAAAAAATGTATTTGATGGCTTCTAAAAACTACACAATCGTAAGTATGTAGGAAGATGGCAACTTGCAGACCGTGGTATTCATGCAATATTTCTACCTTCTGGTCGCCTCATATAATGCATATATTCTTGATGGGTAGTTTGTTGTCTTTCTGCTGGTAAAAGGGGAAGAAATATTTCCGTCTTTCGGTTTGGTTAACCGCAAACTGAATATTTGATAATATGATTCGTGTAGTGGATGGAAGTAATTTGTACTATGAACTTGTTACTGTTGGTAGCTCATTTTCTTATTTTCTTGTGTACAAACTACCTTCAAATTTTGAATTATTAAATTTCAGAGATCATGAGGTTTTTTGTTAATAGAGCAAGCATTGAAAATGTGAATGGTATCCAACCGTGAATAGAAGTTGAGCCACAGCCACCGCCAATCGTAAGTATGTACGAAGATATCAATTTCTAAAGTTGTCACTGTGAACATTATAAAACATAAATTGCCATGTTTTGGAAGAAGAAGAAAATATGAAGTTGCCATGTGATCATAAGAAATTTTTCAAAATTTGACCTTTGTGGAAAAGGACTTATGTTAGAAAAAGCAATAACAACATGTAAATTTTGCCACGATACTTGTAGAAATTTTTCCAAAAATTTGCCATGACAGAAATATATGCTTTCATGCTCACAAACACACAAGTCACCTAGTACGTCGCAAGTTTCCAACCAATTATTTTAATTTTGCCTGCCACAACTATAACTAGGTTGTAGTAAAAAAGCATCTATAACTAGATTGGACCAAGCTTGGAACATAGGGAATTACATCAAAGCCGGCGTTGCTTCTCCATGGGTACTCAATGATTGTGTCCACCTCCACGTTGTAGTATTGCAGACTTTTGATGAAGTTTATCCTTGACCTCGACAAGTTTTTGAGTTTGCAAAATGCAGCGGCATAGATGGTTCCCAGATGCTTCGCACACAGGTACCCCATCATCCAGAATAGCTACAGGGCGGAGCGACAGTTTTGGCACTCCTAGTGGATGATGTAGCTTGACCCACTGCGGCAAATTTGAACCAGCACCGTCCATGTCGGTGCACATCCACATATCAAGCCATTGGTCCTTGTTTTTCTGGGGGCATGTTACACACAAATCTACACGCAGCTCGGACAAGGTGAACTTCTCTTGGTCGAGTAACGACCAACAAGGAGGCGGCGAAGGATGCTGAATATTACGCCGTCCAACCTTAATCGGAGGAAACCAGTTACAGGTTTGTGTTTCATATCGATCGGTTCAAGGTCCAGAGGAGAGGCCCCTTGAAGAAGGCCGTTCTCCACCATAACATGATTAGATGGGGCGGTTGCGCCATCGAGTGGTGCCAATGCTGGTCCATCCTATGACGAACACCTCCACATGAGGTGGACAGAGGATGGTCGTCGTGAACTCACTTTTTGGTGGAAAAAGAGAACAACCACATAGTCGCCAGTGCGGTGCGGGGGTTGCGTCCCTGGCCGAAAGAGTTCTAACTAACCCAACAGTTACGGACGGCACCTGGGCTCCCTGGCAGCATGAGGACACAGCGCGTGGCATGGTTAAGCACTAGCACCGAGGACATGGTCACCATCAATACCAGGAAGTCGCAGTGCGCCACCACTGCAGGCAGCGTGTCCATGCGGTGCACAAGAGTCGTTGCACTACGGGTCTCCTCCCACCGGTAGAGACCTGTGGTGGTCATGGCGTGGGAGTCATATAAGTTTCTTGCCGGCAAGTTTTAATCTGTAGAGTGATGAGCAGGCATGGATGATGTTCCTGGTGGAGGCCAAGGTCGCGATGGAAGGACGGGTCGATGGAGATGGTGCGCTCCCATGCCTTGGAGACGCACCTGATCCGGAGAAGCGATGTGACAGATAGCCGGAGTAGGATCTCCGTGACAACCTCGTGCGGGATGTGCCGCGTCGGTGTCGGCCTCCTCCTCCTCTTCTCAGCCGCTGGTGCCGTCGTCGCGCCTTCCTTGCTCGCGTGGAATAGATCGATCTACTCCATTGCTTGATCGACTTGCTGTAGGGCACCTCTATTTCTCGCTTTATGCGAGCACAGGGGAAGCCATCACACTGGGGAACCCCCAGATGGGCCGGCCCAGCAGCACGGGAAGCTACATCCTATTTTTTTTTTCTGTTTTCTGTTCTTGTTTTTTGCTTTATTTTTGTACTTTTTATAATCTAAAATATTCTACATATATACAGAGAACACGCTTCAAAAGCACATTTGAAAAATGTTGAACAACTATTTGAAAAATGTAATTAAGTATTACAAAATGTTGAACAAGTATTTAAAAATGTTGAACAAGTATTTGAAAATGTTGAATAAGTATTAATTTTTTTGAACAAGTATTTAAAAAATATTTAACAAGCATTTGAAAATCTTGAAAGTATTAAAAATGTTGAACAAGTATTTGAAAAATGTTGAAAAAGTACTAAAAATGTTGAATGAGTATTTGAAATATGTTGAACATTTATTTGAAAAACTGTTGAATAACTATTAAAATGTTTAATAAGTATTAAAAATGTTGAATAAGTATTAAAGACCTTGAATGAGTATTTGAAAATGTTGAACTTGTATTTGAAAAACTGTTGAATATTTATTTAAAAATTGTTCAATATGCAGTCGGACAATGTTGAACGTGTACAAAAAAATGATGATCACTTATTAAAAATATTGATGACATATACAAAAATGTAGAATAATAATCAAAAGAACAAAAAAAGGAAAAAATTAACAAAAAGAAAAAAGAACACAGAAACAAAATGCAAAAAAGAATGAAAAAACAGAGAGAAAAATAAAAAGAATCAAAATAAAAGAAAGAAAAAGGAGAATAAAGAAAACCAAAGAAAACATAAAAGGAAGGTCACGCCCCTAGTTCTAACCACGAATGGAATATGGGCGTAGTGGCTAGCAGCGCCGTATCCTTTGCAGCCATGGATCGATTCCTTGTTCTCCCTTTCGTCTCTCGTATCGTGCTCTAGGCTTCTCATGGTCGTGCCTCTCGGAAATGAGAAAAAAACGTGTTTTCTATTTTTTTTCCTTTCAAGAGAAGCACAGTTTTGCTTCCGCGAGAGGCATGGTTGTGCTTTCGCGAGAGGCACGGGCACGGCTGTGCCTCTTGGAAACGGAAAAAATGTGTTTTCTATTTTTTTTTTCCGTGAGAGGCACGGTTTTGCTTCCACAAGAGGCACAGATGTGCTTTCGCGAGAGGCACGGCCTTTCCTCCCGGAAACGGAAAAAAAATGCGTTTTCTATTTTTTTGCTTCCGCGAGAAGCATGGTTGTGCTTTCACGACTGTGCCTCTCAGAAACGGAAAAAATGTGTTATATATTTTTTCGTTCCGTGAGAGGCACGGTCGTGCCTCTTTCGGAAAGTTAAAAAAATTCGTACTCCCGGTTCGGTTTTTTCGTCCATTTTTTTGTGAAGAAAAGTTCGTTAAAACCAATCAACATGGGATCTTCTTTGGAAGATCTCGGCGAGGAATTCAACACATCTCCTTACGTTCACTTCATATCTTTCTTGATGAGGAAACATGTACACGACGCTTACTAACATATGACGGATGAATACACTTCCATGCCCACAAACTCGCAACTAGTTCGCCCCAAATTCTAAAAGAATTATTCAATTTTGCTTGCCCCATGTATGACTAGATTGGGACAAAGCTTGGAACATAGGATATCACATCAAAGTTGGCCTTGCTTCCCAGTGGGAACTCAACGGTAGTGTCCGTCTCCAGGTTGTAGTATTTCAGACTTTTCACTCGAAATTTATCCTTCACCTTGACATGTTTTCGAGTTTGCAAAATGCAGCGGCACAGATGGTTCCCTTGGGCTTTGTACACGAGTACCCCATCATCTAGCATAGCCACCGGACGGAGCAACGTTTGTGGCCGGTCCCAGTGGATGATGTAGCGCTTGTCCCACTGTGGCAGGTTGGAGCCAGCACCGTCCAAGTAGGTGCACATCCACATATCAAGCGATTGGTCGTCGCTTTGCCGGGGACATGCTACACACAACTCTCCACGCAGCTCACCCAAGGTGGAGTTCTTTTGGTCGAGCGACGACCAGCAAGGAGGCGGCAGAAGGACGCTAAATATTTCGCTGTCCAACCTTAACCGGAGGAAGCCAGTCATCCCCTGCTGATATTGGCCGATGGTCCAGAGGAAGGACCCCTGGAAGAAAATTGTTTTCTGCCATAACATGATGAGGCGCAGCGGCTGCGCCACCGTCTGGCGCCAATGCTGGTCGGTCCCTATGGTGAACACCTCCACATGAGGTGTCAAGTAGTGGTTGCCGATGTAAGGCCAAAATCGGTGGAAGAAGCGGTCAATCATGTAGTCACCGGTGCAAGGGTTGCGCCCTATGCCGTTAACGTGGCGGCTATCCTCAGGGCTAGGGGTGGGACCCTGGCTCCCTGGCAACGTGAGGACGCTGCCTGTAGCCGGATGAGCACGCATAGTGTGGATATGGTGGTGGTCATCAACACCAGGCCGTCGCAGTGCGCGAATTCGCGTGTCACCAGGGACTCCGTTGAGTCCATGGGGTGCACAAGGGTCGCGGCGCTGTGGGTCTCCTCCTACCAGTAGAGACCACTGAAAAAAATAGCGCGCTATAGCATATAGAGAATTGTCTCGTTAAATAAATCAATGTACAATGCCTCGCTAATAGCACGCTGTAGCGCGCTATAGCATGCTAATAGCATATTTTCAGGGCCACGCTACGCTAGTTTTTTCATTGGTAGAGACCTGTGGTAGCCACTACGTCGGAGTCACACGTATCTTGCCTGCCGGTGAGTGCTGTCTGTACGGCGTTGAGCAGGCATGGATGCTGTTTCCGTTGGAGGCGAAAGTCACGTCGGAAGGACGGGTCGACGGAGATGGTGCCGTCCCATGCCTTGGAGACACACCTGAACCGGAGAAGCGACCTGACGGGCAGCCGGAGCAGGATCTCCCTGACGACCTCGTGCGGGACGTGCCGCGGTATCAGCCTCCTCTTCCTCCTCTTGCCCGCCGCCGGTGCCATCATCGCGATTTCCAAGGCCGCGTGGAATAGATCGATCTACTCCGACAACCGGTAGAGTTGCTATATATATATGCACGCAGGAAGTTCGCTCGGCATTATCCAACGTAATCAGTTTTGCCGGCTGTAACAGCCCCGATCTAGGGAGGAGGTAGGAGAGGAGGAATGGCAGGGAAAGGGGATCTGGGAGGAAGGGAGAGGAGGCCGATAAGAGAAGGACAACTTCTCGATCTGTTTTGTTGCTTATTCATCGATACCCACTCACACACAGCTGAGAGACTTAAGTACAACGCGGCCGCAGCCCACCCACGCACACCTACTACCCAGCCACCTCGGGTCCACCTGTAAGAGTTGCGGTTCCTTGTTCCACGTCAATCCTCCTGTCTTGTGGCCCCAGCTCGTGACCGCCCTGCGGTGGCTGCGGGGTCGCAGCGTCAGTGTGACATTCGCCCCTCCTTGAGTGCCGCCTTGCCCCCAAGGCGGTGTTGTTGGGAATTGTTGTTAAAGCCCAACGGGATCTTCTCATGTTGCCAACGATGCAGGGAGTCCTTCCAAGTGGATCAAGAGGCAGGTGTTCTCCTTGCTTGCTGTTCTGATCTGCTTGGCGGCTAGAACAGCCAGTGGTACATGCTCTGCCTGCAAAATCTCGTTAGCAGGAGGTAAGTCAGGGTTTACCTGTACCTCCGCGCCTTCTGCCTTCTTCAACGGAGAGACATGTACCACCGGATGAATTTTGCTTGTGGGAGGAAGATCCAGTTTGTATGCCACTGCCCCCACCTTGGAAATGATCTTGTACGGGCCGTAATACCTGAAGGTAAGTTTGTGCAGCACTGAATCCCCGACTTCAAACGAACACTCAGTCCGGTGTCGATCAGCCTGTGCCTTCATCTGATCCTACGCCCTCTTCAGCTGCAGTTGCAAATGCTCTAACATAATCTCCCTCTCTCGTAGCCATGCTGTCAGGTCTGGAACGGAGCAGCTGTCAACCTGCGACACGCCAAACTCGCGAGGCAGGTGGCCATAGATGACCTCGAATGGAGTTTTGCCCAGCGATGAGTGAAACGAAGTATTGTACCAGAACTCTGCGAGCGCTAACCATTTCGCCCAGTTGGTCGGGCATGCGTGAACAGCACATCGTAGATAGGTCTCCAGGCATTGGTTCACCCGTTCCGTCTGTCCATCCGTCTGCGGATGATAAGATGAACTCATGCGCAGCTCGGTGCGACAAAGTTTGAACAGCTCCTGCCAGACGTTGCTCGTAAACACCATGTCCCGGTCTGGTATGAGATCCAATGGTAGCCCGTGTAGACTAAATATCTCACGCATGAACAGCTTGGCCACTTGGAGAGCTGTGTAGGGGCGTGTCACAGGTACGAAGTGGACGTACTTCGAAAACTTGCGGACCACCACTAAGATCACATCATAACCACAAGACTTGGGTAGGCCTTCAATGAAATCGAGTGACACGACTGCCCATGGTTTCTTCGGAATCGGTAGTGGTTGAAGAAGGCCTGCCGGTGATATCCTCTCTGTCTTTGCTTGTTGGCACACCATACAACTTCGGACCGTGTCCTTGACCTGTTTCTTGAGTCCCTTCCAGGAGAACAATCGTTTGATGCAATTGTAGGTTGCATGGAATCCAGAGTGACCCCCGGCAGCACTCGAGTGCAGTGAGTTGATCAGATGGTGTTGTATTTGCGCGTCTTCTCCAATCCAGATTCCGCCTTGGAAGCGGAGGACCCCGTCTTGTACTGAGAACTCCGGTTCGCTAGCTGGGTCCAGAGCTAAGCTGGTGAGCTTCTTTGTGGCGTTGGGGTTGTCCTTGTAAATGTTTTTGATTGCTTTCAGCCAAGCTGGTTTGCATACTGAGATCGCCACCAGCTCGCCCCCTTCAGCATGACCGCGTCGAGACAGAGCATCCGCGGCGCGGTTAGACAACCCAGCCTTGTATTGGATGACGAACTGTAGCCCCACTAGTTTAGCGAAAGCGCGTTGCTGAATCGGGGTGTGCAACCTCTGGTCGGTTAGATGCAACAAGCTTTTCTGATCTATTCTCACCACAAATTCTACGTGTTGGAGGTATGGCCTCCATCTGTCAACTGCCAGCAGCAATGCCAGGCACTCCTTTTCATAAGCTGAGAGCCCCAAATTGCGCGGAGATAGCGCTTTGCTCAGATATGCAATTGGGTGGGAGTTCTGCATGAGGACTGCACCAATGCCCGTGCCACTCGCGTCAGTTTCGACCACGAACTGTTTGGTAAAGTCTGGCAGGGCCAACACCGGGGCTTCGACTAGCGCTTGCTTGAGTGCCTGAAAGGATGCATCTGCAGTTGGAGTCCACACGAACAGTGTATTCTTCTTGAGAAGATCTGTCAATGGTTTGGAGATGATCCCAAAGTGTTTGACAAACTTCCGGTAGTAGCCGGCTAGTCCAAGGAAGCCTCTGAGTTGATTAACCGTGTCCGGCACCGGCCACTCTTGTAGTGTCTGAACCTTGCTTTTGTCGGTCGAAACCCCATCCTTGCTCACATAGTGTCCCAGGTAATTGATTGTTTGCTGCGCAAACGAGCATTTGGACAACTTGACATAGAACTGATGTTGCCTCAATAGTTTTAACACTTGCGCGAGAAGAGCTCGGTGTTGCTCCAACGTTTTTGTGAAGACCAGGATGTCATCCATGAAAACCACAACTCCTTTGCGGTTGACTGGGGCTAAAACAGTGTTCATATTCCCCATGAATGTGACTGGGGCATATGCAAGACCATATGGCATCACTTTGAATTGGAAATGACCCATGTGCGTCTTGAATGCAGTCTTGAACTCTTCCTCTGGCACTAACCTGATCTGGTGGTATCCAGCCCGCAGGTCCATCTTGGAGAACCAGCAGGCCCCTGCTAACTCGTCCAGGAGTTCCTCAATTATTGGCATTGGATATGTGGCCTTAAGAGTGATCGCGTTCAAATGCCTAAAATCCACACACAACCGCCATGTTTGATCCTTCTTTTTCACCAGCAGTACCGGCAACGCAAATGGACTGGTGCTGGTGGTGATGAGTCCTTTAGCCAGCATTTCCTTAACCTGAGCCTCAATTTGGTCCTTCTGTTCTGGTGTGTATCGGTATGGCCTGAGATTCACTAGTTTTGCTCCTGGTAGCAGGGGAATGTCATGATCCCATTCTCTGTGCGATGGCAACGCTGTTGGCTCCTTGAAAAGATCCTGGTACTCGTCCAGAACTTGCTGAATAGTGGCTGGTATAGGCATAATTTCCACTTTTCCTTCACTCATGCTCAGCATTACCACGTGCGCAATGGAGTTGTTTTTCTCTAACGCCCGCAACTCTGTCATTGATATAGCCACCACTGTTGGGGAAGCGGTTGTCAGGCCCTGGAGCAGAATGCTCTTTGATGACCCACAAGTATAGGGGATCTATCGTAGTCCTTTCGATAAGTAAGAGTGTCGAACCCAACGAGGAGCAGAAGGAAATGATAAGCGGTTTTCAACAAGGTATTCTCTGCAAGTACTGAAATAAGTGGTAACAGATAGTTTTGTGATAGGATAATTTGTAACGAGCAACAAGTAACAAAAGTAAATAAAGTGCAGCAAGGTGGCCCAATCCTTTTTATAGCAAAGGACAAGCCTGGACAAACTCTTATATGGAGAAAAGCGCTCCCGAGGACACATGGGAATTATCGTCAAGCTAGTTTTCATCACGTTCATATGATTCGCATTCGGTACTTTGATAATTTGATATGTGGGTGGACCGGTGCTTGGGTGCTGTTCTTACTTGAACAAGCATCCCACTTATGATTAACCTCTATTGCAAGCATCCGCAACTACAACAAAAGTATTAAGGTAAACCTAACCATAGCATGAAACATATGGATCCAAATCAACCCCTTACGAAGCAACGCATAAACTAGGGTTTAAGCATCTGTCACTCTAGCAACCCATCATCTACTTATTACTTCCCAATGCCTTCCTCTAGGCCCAAATAATGGTGAAGTCTTATGTAGTCGACATTCACATAACACCACTAGAGGCTAGACAACATACATCTCATCAAAATATCGAACGAATACCAAATTCACATGACTACTAATAGAAAGACTTCTCCCATGTCCTCAGGAACAAACGTAACTACTCACAAAGCATATTCATGTTCATAATCAGAGGGGTATTAATATGCATAAAGGATCTGAACATATGATCTTCCACCAAATAAACCAACTAGCATCAACTACAAGGAGTAATCAACACTACTAGCAACCTACTAGTACCAATCCCGGACATGGAGACAAGAATTGGATACAAGAGATGAACTAGGGTTTTGAGAGGAGATGGTGCTGGTGAAGATGTTGATGGAGATTGCCCTCTCCCGATGAGAGGAGCATTGGTGATGACGATGGCGATGATTTTCCCCTCCCAGTGGGAAGTGTCCCCGACAGAACAGCTCTGCCGGAGCCCTAGATTGGTTCCGCCTCGTGGCGGCGGCTCGTCCCGAAAGGTTGCTTATCATTTTTACCTTGACGAAAGACTTCATATAGCAGAAGATGGCCACCGGAGAGCTAACAGGGGGCCCACGAGGCAGGGGGCGCGCCCTGGGGGGTAGGGTGCGCCCCCACCCTCGTGGCCAGGTGGGTCCCCCTCTGGCGTACTTCTTCTGCTCAATATTTTTTATTATTTCCAAAAATAACTTTCATGGAGTTTCAGGACTTTTGGAGTTGTGCAGAATAGGTCTCTAATATTTGCTCCTTTTCCAGCCCAGAATTCCAGCTGCTGGCATTCTCCCTCCTTATGTAAACCTTGTAAAATAAGAGAGAATAGGCATAAGTATTGTGACATAACGTGTAGTAACAGCCCATAATGCAATAAATATCGATATAAAAGCATGATGCAAAAAGGACATATCACTCTTCCCTTCATGCTGGAACCGCAGTGTTTTGGCTCCCCAATCCACTAGCATCGGATCACAATGTTCCAGCCAGTCCATTCCAAGCACCATGTCATAGCAGCCCAAAGACAATACCCGCAGATCAGTGGTAAATTGGTGTCCCTGTGTCGTCCATTCGCAAGCAGGTATGTATCCAGAGCAAGAAAGTAGCCCTCCATATGCGATCTTCACTAACACAGGTGCCATCGGTTGTACTTGATTTGCCACACTTGTTGCCACATCTTCACTGACAAAGTTGTGGGAGCTGCCTGAATCCACCAGTATCAACACTTCTCGCTCTCCAATTTGTCCCAGCAGACGGACTGTGCGCGGAGTGGTTTGCCCTGTCATGGCTAACTTCGATATGGACATGAGCACCTCTTCCTCTGAATCAGACTCCGCTTCTTGCCTGTCTTGCTCTTCCGCCTGCAGCAAGTCGAGGATTTCCTACACCACGTGCAACTGGACTGTGGCCACGCACTGATGGCCCTGGCCCCAACGTTCACCGCATTTGAAGCACAGTCCTCTTGCTCTGCGGTAGTTGCGGAGCGCGGCTACACGGTCTTCACCTCGCCCTTGTTCAGGGCAACGTTCTGCCGCACGTGTTCCGTCCAGTACCCGACGATCTTCCGCTGCCGCCTGTGGAGCAGGCAACGGCACGCGCGGTGGCACCGCTGGCACAACCATCGCCGGTGATGGTCGCGCCGGAGGTCTTGTTGGCACTGGATCATACCTCCTATATTCACGCCGCGGCATCGCCTCCACCAGTTCTTCCTGCAACAGGGCCAAGGAAAACGCAGAGTCCAAGTTTTGCGGTCGGTGTAAAGCAACTCTAGCACGAATTTCAGCTTTTGACCCATCTAGGAATTGAGTTGTAAAGTAAATTGGATCAAACTGAGAGTAATGAGCAAGTATATGATGCAGTAACTCCTCAAATTGCCCCATGTACTCCTCTACGGATCCTGTCTGTTTCAGCATGTTAAACTAACGAAGATGCATTTGGTACTGGCCCCGGCCAAATTTCCCCTTCAGGGCTGTGCACAGGCCCTCCCAAGTGAACAAACAGCTCGCAGCCTCGTGCAACTGCAGCCAGCGAGCGGCGGTGCCTGTGAAGTGTAAGGTGGCTACACGAACCCAGAGTCGGGCTGAATGCCATAGACATCAAAGTATTTTTCGCACCTAGACTTCCAGAACTGTGGATTTTCGCCGTCGAATTGGGGAAATTCCAATTTCGGCAGCGCCCAGTGAGGCGTGTGCGGTGATTGCTGCGTGGCGTGCGGCGGCTCTAGGTAATCATGCGACTCGAACCAACTCGTACATATGCGTAATTCTCCGGTGGGGATTGAGACGTACCCTTGACCGGAGGCGGCTGCAGGGTGGTGACCACCCCATGAGCCCTACCCCTGGAGTTGAAGATCTCGCCGTGGCCACCTGGCCCGTGGTGCTTGGGGCCCGTCGGAGGAGGAGACGGTGCCGGAGGCACCACCACGTCCTCCACGGCCTCGCCTGGCGTCGCGACTACTGGGTGAAGGGCGATCCGTCCCACTTGGGTTCGGAGCTCGTCAAGCTCGCGTTGTTGGTTGGAGACTGCCGGCCTCCAGAGCTCGAGAGACGCCTGGATCGCCTCAGGCGAGCGTCGTTAGCGACACGCCCCTCGTTGACGGATCTGATTAGATCGCGAGTTGTGTCTCCATTGCCGTCGTCTGCTTCGCTTGCTTGGTCTGATAACGTGGCTTGGGGTACGCAGTCTCCAGATCGACCGAACCTCTGATACCACTTGTAACAGCCCTGATCTAGGGAGGAGATAGGAGAGGAGGAATGGCAGGAAAAGGGGATCTGGGAGGAAGGGAGAGGAGGCCGTAAGAGAAGGAAAGCTTCTCGATCTGTTTTGTTGCTTGTTCATCGATACCCACTCACACACAGCTGAGAGACTTAAGTACAACGCGGCCGCAGCCCACCCACACACACCTACTACCCAGCCACCTCGGGTCCACCTGTAAGAGTTGCGGTTCCTTGTTCCTCGTCAATACTCCTGTCTTGTGGCCCCAACTCGTCAGCACCCTGCGGTGGCTGCAGGGTCGTAGCGTCAGTAGTGACACCGGCCTGCATAAAAGCATCGGCCCAGCTTGGAACACAGGCGTGAAACGGACGACCTGGTTCACATGTTTGTTTCTTTCTATATTGTCCACTAAACTTTGGGGAGCTTGCCTAAAAAAACAAAAAAAATTAAACTTTGGGGAGCACCCCTCAAAAGCAAAAAAAAAACAAAACTTTGGGGAGCTCCTGTTCAGCGCCGTTAGCGCAACAAAACCTTGTCTCAAAAGAAAAAAACAGAACTCAACTGACGCTCACCGCAGCTCCTAGTGGGCCGTCCACAGAATGGTACTATAGCGCGAATACCTTAAGAACAATTATAGTCGGTTAAACGTGATTTTCTTTAGAAGGGTGAAAAACTTTTGAAAGTTCACGAAAATGCAAAAAAACGTTGCCCTATTCCAAAAAAATCATGAATTAGAGAAAGTGCATGGATTCAGAAAAGTTCATGAAACTGAAAAAAGTTCACTAATTTAAAAAATGGTCACGAAATGAAAATGTTAGCGGACTTGAAAAAAATCATCATTTTAAATAATAAAGTTGAAAAGTATTCACAAATTTGATAAAAAAATCATGAATCTGAATAACAATCAAATTTTAAATAATGTCACGCATTTGAAAAAAAGGGAAAAGGAAAAGAAAAATAAAAACGACAGGAAAGGAAAGGAAAAACGGCCAAAAACATGAGAAAAGGACAACTATAGTCTTTCTTTTTAGAGTTACATTTGGCGCACAATAAAAGTGGAGTTTGGTTGATGATCTTTCAATTTGATTTGTGCAGAAAAGGAAAGATTTTTATGATTTGTATTTCTGGGAAGTTGCTGATTTGGCGGAATAGAACTACACGGATTATTTGGTTAGCCGAGGAATCCCAATATCTGCAGGCTGGGGTGTTGGAGAAGTAACTGAAGGAAAAATGTTGAAGAGGAAGATGGAGAGCAGAAATTAAAGATGCAATTCATCAGATTATGGCCAAGCAACAGCTGATGAATGACCTTGGCAGAAATGAGGAGATGAAAGAGCTTGTGAAGATAATGGACAAAATTGTTGTGCTATGTAGGATGATTTTCTCTTTATTTGCAGTGTATGTAGCACTCATGGTGTATTCAGTCGCTTTGACATTGGCACCTTGCTGAAACTAGTAATGAATTAAACATGTTTAGCAGGCTGGGCATCTAATGTTGTGAATATTTAATAATCTCTATTAATGAAAATTGGGGCATCCCTTTTGCTAATAAATAAATAAATTAGCAGAGTCTCTGTCGGGTCTGATCACATTGCAAGACGTACAGCAAATTACAGCCCAACTGCAAACTGCCATTAGCTACATTGTGGTTGTACAATTACCAAGTACAAGTTTCACTAAAAAATACGAGTAATACTAAACAACAATGCCATCATGTTTCACGTCATACAATCACCAAACACAAATCAACATACATAATAAGTGATGTTCTCACTGCAAAATACTAAACAATAACTTCATCAGGTTTCAGTCATCATACAATCCGCAAACACAAATTCACATAGATAATAAGTCGTCTTCTCACATAAAAATATGACAAAAGCAATCTAACCATCATCTGCAGCAATATGTCAACATCTTCATCATGCGTATTAGTTTGAATTGTAGTTCCCCCAGTGTCATCTTCTTCTTCACCATCAATGACCTCGAATGTTTTTCTCCAATCTGATTGATGTGTTCGCATTAGTAGCAGTGTAAGCATCATATTATTACGAAACATCATAAAACGAATTCCTTTGCTCAAACGTTTGCAGTACTATCCAGTCTTGGTTACCTGCAACTGTGTCTTCCAAAAAAAAATTTGTGTTGCTTGATTTGCCAAAATATATGGCTCTTCGGTGCGGTGCGGCGCCTTGATATTGATAGCTTTGAAATAACCATCATATTTTGGTTTTGAGATCTTGGTAAAGTAGTTACACCGATGACAGCAAAACAAAACCACGCACCGATGAATCTCGAAACTGGAGATATAAACAAGTCTGTTATGTTATCATACATTTCAGTTGCCACTTTCAGTGCGTATCCGTGCTCATGACTGTACTATTTTGTGTATTCCTGCCTTCATCCTAATCTTTAGGTTTGTCACCTTGTTGACTCTTCAGTGTTACTCGAACAACATGATCAAAAACATTGAGATCGGGATTTTTTTCGTCCACCTTTTTGCTAAGCTAATCAATTGTTTCGATGTATCTTCAGCAGAATGTCAACGCTTTTGTAGCAATGTACACCTCTGCAATGAAACTCTCAGGTCTAACTCTGTTCCTAACATAGCACTTGAAAATGTCTAGTGGTCTTTCATAATTGCCAACTGATGTATCTCACTGCTTACAGATATACAAGTATGCTTACATCACACAAGATCTCCTTTTCCTGGTCAAGGCTATTGCACATGATGAAACCACTCATTTTAGGTTAGTCCATGGCATATGTGTCTTCACTAGTAAGAAAAGGACCTTACGTGAGACACATTAGCCCCGGTTCGATTTTGGCCCGGTACTAATGGTACCATTAGTCCCGGTTCGAACGGCTATGCATTAGCCCCGGTTCGTGTTGAACCTTTAGTACCGGTTCGTGTTGAACATTTAGTACCGGTTCGTGCCACGAACCGGTACTAAAGGGGTGGTGGCAGGCTGGCATCAGGTCGGGGCCCCACGAGCCCCTTTAGTCCCGGTTTGTGACACAAACTGGGACTAAAGGTCTAACCTATAATCCCGGTTGGTGTCATAAACCAGGACTAAAGGGGTTTAACCTTTAGTCCCGGTTGGAGACAGAAACCGGGACTAAAGGGCAATTTTCACCCCCCCCCCCCCGTGTATCACCATTTCAGTTTTGAAAAAAAAGAAAATGATAAAAACTTAAAAAATTAAAATCCTTCAAGATGTAGTTATGTTACTACATCTACTAGTTAGGAAAATTTTAAAACTTAAATTTGGACATGTTTCGCAAAAAAGTGTGACGAAAAAGTAAAACGACTATATCTTTTGCATACGATGTAAAAAAACGTATAATATATCAAAATGTTCAGCAGGAAAATCGGCATCCGATTTTGAATGCCGTAGGCCGTTTTGCAAATTTTTAGAATCCTCAAATTCTGAAAGGAAAAGAAGTTATGCTCAAATTAGTCTTTTTTAATTTTGGTCAAACTATGGTCAAACTACTTATTCGAGAAATATTAGTGTTACTAAATAATTATTCAAGAGTATTAGTGTTACTAAATAATTATTTCAGTTTTTTTAATTTTGGTCAAATCTGGTCAAACTGTGGTCAAACCGTGGTCAAACTACTTATTCAAGAAATATTAGTGTTACTAAATAATTATTGTTTTTTAGAATAATAGTTTTAAACTCAAACGGTGAAATGTGTGACTTCATGCTCAAGCTAAACTCCTGAGGGTTAATAGGATTGACAACTTACTATTGTCAGGAAAGCAACAAGTGCAAACTTGGAAACTAGGGGGAATAGACCTCGGAAGTTAAGCGTGCTTAGGCTAGAGTAGTGAGAGGATGGGTGAATGGCCGGGAAGTTAGACGATTTGGAATGAGTGATCCACACTTGAGTAGTTATGAGGGGTGATTAGAGACTAAATCGTCAAATAATTCAGAAAATTAAAAATCGGGAAAAAATTTCAAAAAAAATCAATTTTTTTTAAAACCGTTAGTCCCAGTTGGTGTTACCAACTGGGACTAAATGTCCCCCATACCGCGACGCGGGCTCGTGCCACGTGCTGGGCCTTTAGTGGCGGTTCGTGTTGAACCGGGACTAAGGGGGGGGGGGGGTTAGTCTCCACCCTTTAGTGCCGGTTCCAGAACCAGCACTAAAGGCCCTTACGAACCGGCATTAAAACTCCGTTTTCAACTAGTGCTTATTCCTTTAGATGGTTCTTCTGTGTGACGGTTAAAAAAAGATAAGGTTTGCCATGTGATATTGCTTTCTTTGGTGTAATGGTATACCATACTGTGAGCAATCGGGACCAAAAATAGGAGGATTAATATTCACCAATCTGTACTACATATTTTCCAGAAGTATGTCCACCTTCTGCATACTGCCCTTGCATTTGTGTTCTTATCAAATATGTTTCTTTCTGCATAATTTGTTCAGGTCTTGTCTCGCTCTCACCTCAAAATGTTAGTTTGGCAGCGCGGTGCTGGTATAACTGATATCCCCTTGATCTTCATTAAATTTTGTAGGATATCCATTGCGCTTGAACATGAGAAATCCTTTCCCTCCCAGCATTATCTTCATATGTTACAAAAATAAACTGTTGCTTGTGGGACTGGTGCTTGTGTAGATGTTGCAACTGTACTTGAGGGCCGAGTTGAACGTATCAGAAAAAGGTTTGTGCTACATCTTTTTTCTTTCGACGACAAAATAACTTCTCGTTTCGAAACACGTCGTGCATAATCATGGCCTTTCTTAAGGGTGTTCAGGCATTTCTTTCCTTCTGTAGATTAGTGGCATTAAATTAATGTTCTTCTATTCATGTTATGAACCCCAATATGGCATCTCGCCATTCCCCACGATCCACATGTTAATAATATCAACTGCCTTCTCTTCCGGATACCATATATAAAAAAGACATATATTCTTAGGCAAAAAGATATGTCTTTTTTATTTATAGAAGGGTCTAAATTCTTACCGTGTGTACTTGCTCAAACAGAAGATTATTGAAAAATACATATCTTTTCAACTCAATGTGGTTTTCAATGAGACTACACGCTACCAAAGTAAAATGTGCATGCGCATCTTATTGTAGACAACAAACCTATATTATTTTTATTAAAGGGGTTAAATTTATTACCGTATATATGTGCATGATCATAACCAAAACAACCAATACAAGTGTTTTTACAATGCGCACATGGATTCAAAAAGAATCACGTAATTTCAGCAACATGATTTTGAATGTGACTTTGCTACCAAATTAGAACGTGTATATATACATCTCATTATAGACAACAATACCGCTGTTTCATACTAAAGGGGATCAGATTTGTTACATAGATTTTGTTTCAAATAGAACTCTATGCTACCACATTTAAATGTGTATATACATCTATTGTAAACAACAAGACCCCGTTTTTCCCAACTAAGAGAGATTAAATTTGCTGTCTTATGTGTTTTCCCGTAACAAAATTTACAAAACCATGGATTTCATTTCATCGCTAACATGGAATCAGTAGGTCTCTGCACCATTTGGCACAACGGGTCCACTAGTACATGGGATAATAGGTAGTCTGGAGGATCAAATGTTAAAAGCCCGACTTCATAGGGATTTTGGAAATGCGGCTTTCATGAACATGTTTGAACATATAAAAGTCCGTCATATTGTAGCTACGGAGTCAGATCACTGTTTTGTGTTTGCTGATCTCCGGGAGCGCCTGTGTTCTAAGGGTACTCGGGGACCTAAATAGTTTAGGTATGAAGATGTTTGGCAAACGAACGTTGACTATGATAAATTGAAACTTGATAATTGGCAAAGAGGTGCTAGTTGATAGGGCCGTCAAGGGATAACTCAAGCCCTTACTGTGTTGCAGGGCAATCTGGCGGTGTGGGGGGCAAAGAGTTTGGTTCTCTCACGCGCAAAGTACGCTAGCTCAGGGGAAAACTTGTGCGGTTGATGTCGAGTTCAGTTGGGAATGGGCTGGCGGAAGAGGAAAAAGCAATTAGCAAACAACTGTGGATGATGATAAAACAAGAGGAGATATGGATTTTTCAGAGATCTCGTGTATAATGCCCTCACGGGAGAGACAGAAACATGGGCTACTTTCATGCTCAAGCTTCCCAGCGAAAGCGCATGAATAGGATTGAAGGACTATAGCAGTCTGATGGTTCTGTTTGTGCAGATTGGATGTGGATCGGGCAGAAGTTCAGCCCTTCTATCAATCGTTGTATACTTCTAGAGGTTTTCAGCAGATGGATCAACTGCTGCAAGTAGTGCCGTCCTGGGTCACGGAGGCGATGAATAATGAGCTACAGAAGCCATTCACAGAAGATGAGGTTAGGCAAGCTCATTTTCAGATGGCTCCATCGAAAGCACCAGGAGTCGAGGTGTTTACAACGGGTTTCTATCAGAGAAATTAGAAAATTGCGAAAGATGATATTGTCGCGGCTGTGCTTGACTTTTTAAATGGAGGAGAACTACCAGTGGGTTTTAATGACACGTCCATTACTTTAATAAGCTACAGATACACAGTATTGCCCGATATCTTTATATTCAGTTCTATACAAGATCGCGTATAAAGCTATTACAAATCGGATAAGGAGATGTCTTGATGAAGTTATAGGGGAAGAATACAGTGCATTTTCCTTGGACGCTTGATCCCTGACAATGTGTTAATTGTGCATCAGAGTGTGCATGCAATGAAGAGGATAAAACAGGAGGCAATGTGGTGTGTGCAGTGAAGCTTGACATGATGAAGGCATATGATAAAGTTGAATGGCATTATCTCAAGGCAATCATGTTGAAGCTTGGTTTTGGGGCAGAGTTTTGTTCGGTTGATATTAAAATGCGTGAATTCAGTGCGGTTTGCGGTGCGTGTCAATGGCGAGCTGCTACCTTTTTTCACCCCGTCGTGTGGTTTGCAACAAGATGACCATATATCGCCATATCTACTCTTTTCATGTGTGGAAGGTTTTAAATCCCTCCTGAATATGTATGGTGGAGCATATGTTGACAAAGGAATCCTGGTAGGTATTCGTTCGCCTAGGATAAATCACTTATTGTTCGCAGACGATAGTCTAATTTTAATGCAGGCCAAAACTTGAAGTGGGTATCGACTGAATGAAATCTTGCGAATATACGAGGAATGCTCAGACAAAATATGAACAAGGAAAATAGTTCCATTTACTTCAGCACAAACACTTCAGATCAACTTCGGCACGAATTGAAACAAATTCTGAATATCAATGTCGAAGCGTTTAGTGAGCGGTACATTGGTCTACCTACGGCTGTGGGTAGGTGTAACATCCTAAAATTCTAAATTTTGAAATGTTATACTAAATAAATAATTTTGATTGATTGTTTGATTGTGGTGTGTTGCATGTGTGAAATTGAGTGAAATTTGAAAGCCTTATGAAAGTTGAATGAGGGGGAGTAAAAGGACTTTCCCAAACTTTCATCTTGCATTTATGATCTCCATGAATTCAAATTATTTTCAAATACAAAACCCTAGAGAGAAGATAACATGACTCCTTCCATTTTAAAATGAAAAGGGTTTTTGAAAATATTTGAATTCCATTTGGAAATATTTCCAATTCAGAAACTTTATGCAACTCAATAATTTTCAGGAGAGAAGATAAAATGACTTCTTCAAATCATATGAAATATGAGTTGGGAGTTTAAAAGAATCAAATTGAAAGTCCCTTGGAAATTATTTTTAATTAGGGTTATTTGGATTTTATTCAAATTATTTTTCTCTAAAAATAAAATTGAAGGAAAATAGTGTAAAATGATTTCCTACATAAAAAATTTGGAGAGAAATAAATTTGAAATCATTTTGTATTTTTAAAATGATTTTTGTTGGGTTTTATTATACCAGTAGCACTCTTTGCTTTATTATACGCTAGAAAAATGTCAAGTTGTAGAAAATATTTTTTGGAAAATTTCGATATATTATATGCCTATAACATATTTTTATTTTATTTGGTTTTACTTTATTCTTATTGTCTGTAAAAAAATTGTTTTAAAAAATGTTTTCGGGCCACCGAACTGGGCTAAAGCCCAGCCGGCCCAGTGCCGCCGCCGCCTTCTTCCCCGTGCCCGACCGGGACTCTCCCGGAGTCCGGCGCCGCCGCGCCTTGCCCCTCGCCCACGCCTCCCGAGGACCCCTGGCGTTTAAAAGCCGAGGCCAGACCTCCCTCTCCTCCTCCGCAGCTCGCGCCGCCGCCTTGCATCACCATCGCTGTCGTTGCCTGCCGACGCTCGCCGCACTCGCCGCTGCATCTCCACCGCCGCCCGAAATCGCAGCCCAGCGCCGCCTGTCGTCGCCGCTTCGCGTCGCCCCGCGTAGCACACCGCTCCCGCACGCCGCCCTAGCCTCTGCCCGCACGCCCTGGAGTCCGCCGCCATCGCCTGGACTCGCCGGAGCTGCCATCGCCTCTCACCGGTTTTTAGGTAAAAAAACCTAGATCGCTTTGTTAGGGTTTCGCCAATTTAGTTTCGGTAAGTTTCGGTTTTTCTGTTTTTTTAGGTTTAGTTATTTAGTGAACGTTTTCAGTTTTGGTTGTTTTAGCGAACATTTTTTGTTCGTTAGGATTTTGTAGCGAACGTTCGTCAGTTAGATTTTTCTTTTTCTGTTTTAGTTTCGGTCAGGGACCTATATGCAATTAGTTTATTTATAGTTTAGCACGTGATCTTCAAACCTTCGCTACTTTTTACTGATTTGTCCAAATGCAACAAAATCAATGCCCACTTCTTCGTCATGTTCCCCTCTATCCAGTAAAACAACTTAAACATATTTTTGAAAGAATAAATTTTCATTTCAAACAGATTTGATTTCAAATTTCTTTTGTTCATAACTTGAGTTTTATAACTCCGATTTAATTGATTCTTTTTGGTAATTGAAGCTCTTGACCTAAACTTTCTGATAAGACCAAATCCACCCAATTTTGGTACTGTTAGAAATTGTTTTCTGTTGCACGAGTTAATTGCTTGTTTTCGAAATTTTCCGAGTTCTTTTCTTCGATTCTTTTGCATGAGTGCTTATGTATGCAATTGCTTGCTCACGATAAATTGACCGGAGTGTGACGAGTAGAACTATCAGGAGTTATGAGTGCGAATCATCTTCATCAACAGTACAAGGCAAGTAACACTTTGATCATATCCCTTTATTACCCAGTTTTTATGCATTAATTTCAACCCTCAAACATTGCATGAGTAGGATTTGATTAACATGTGGGTATTGGGAAGTAGTTGATGAGGTAGTACCTATTGTCCTATATTAAACCCTGGGTATTTACTACGTTATGCTTATACTGCTATGCTATGCTCGTAGACGTGGATTGGTTGAGAGAATTCATGAAAGATGTGAGAGTTATTGTTAACTAAGGTTTAACTTAAGGTGGCTACTTTAATACACATCTGGGTGGATTGGTTTGTGGGCACCTGGGGAATCCAGTGTTGTCCAAGGAGATCTCGGGGTATCCGTGTGATTTTCTTATGGTTCGCCACCCAGGCTCAAAGGGATCATAAGAGTTTTCATGCTAGAAACTTCCGTTTGCAGCCACAAGCCATTATGGGCTCTGGCATAGCTGAGTAAGTTGTGGGAAACCTTTCCATGATGGGCTAGCAGATGTAGGGAATTGTAGGTGTACCGGCCTATCTATCGGTTAAGGGGACCTCTTCAGAAAGACTGTGTCTCGATCATCCGGTTCTCAAACATCATGTAGTGCGAGAAATTCAACGGAGGAGATCGAGTCTTGTGGGGAAAAGTGCGCAAACCTCTGCAGAGTGTACAAACTAATCATGATTAGCCGTGTCCCTGATTATGGACATCTTAAGTATCTGGTATTTGAATTATTATTGTTGATCTCATCACTTTACTTAATTAATTTGTCGGTTTATTAAATATTATTTTGGGTTTGAGTTGGGGTTACCTTCTCAATATTTTCAACAAACTTTGTAGTTAAATAAAATATATTCCTTTGTTGTAGGGAAAAATTAGCTTTATGCAAAAATTAAACTTAGAGCCTCCACTAGCCAAATATGCATGTAGTGATAGCCATTATTCAGCTTTGCTCTACAGTGTGAAATTGCCAGTATATTCAATGTACTGACCTACATGGCTGCAACGTCTCATGTTGCAGGAATCTTACGATGAGTAGGTGTTATGTTAGGGTTACGATGTCCAAAGCAAACTCCAAGTTGGGTCAGAGAGAATGATCTCTTGTGCAGGTGCGGTTGAAAGCTATCGCTATGGCAATACCAACTTTCAGTATGACATGCTTCAAGTTAACCAAGAAAGTGTGCAAAAGTCTGGTATCGTACATGGCCAAGTACTGGTGGAGCAGCTCCCTTGATCGTCGATCCTTGCATTGAATTTCTTGGGATGCGCTAGCAAACCTAAAGTAATGGGAGGGATGAGGTTCCGAGGCCTGGAGATGTTTAACACTACTCTCCTCGGCAAGCACAGATGGAGATTGATCACGGATCCCAACTCTCTATGTTCATGTGTCTTGAAAGGAGAATATTTTCCTTCATGTGATTTTATGCAAGGTACTATGCCTAAACATTCCTCTGCGACTTGGCGGGCTATAATCCATGCGAGGAAAGCTTTGAACAACGAACTGATCAAACGAATCAAATGGTATGACTGTTAATATTTGGACGGACAAGTGGATTCCAAGTACGATCACGATGTTACCTGTTGCAAGGCTGGGACTTCCCAGATTAATACAGTGTCAAATATCATTGATGTTGAGAACTCGACGTGGAAATCTGAAATTATCAAGGAGTCATTCATACCCCCCGATGCCGACGCAATACTTAATATTCCTCTAAGAAGGGGAGGGTTGTGGTTTGGGATTTCGAGAACACCGGAAATTATACCGTAAAGTCAGCGTATCGATCTCTAATGATTCGGACACTAGTAGAAAACAGGGCTTTGGTTGGGGCCTGGTAAGCCCATTAGTCCCGGTTCTGTCACGAACCGGGACCCATGGGGGGCATACGTCCCGGTTCGTGTGCCCAGGGGGCCGGCCGGGCCTCGGGAGGCATTTGTCCCGGTTCTTGGGGACCCATTTGTCTCGGTTATAGGCACGAACCGAGACCAATGGTCCTCGCTCCTAGCCCACAACCATTGGTCACGGTTCGTGCCTAGAACCGGGATAGAAGGGTAGCCTTTTTTCGGGGAAACAACACCTATGGGATCACTGGAATCCCTTCTGCGGTTGGCGGGCGCGGGGTTGTGAGAAGAGCAGGTCTAACAGCAAGTACACGAATTGTTTACCCAGGTTCGGGCCGAGAGGATGCGTAATACGCTAGTCCTGCTTTGGTGGATGTATTGAGTGTTCTTGTGTTCTTGAACTAGCTACGAGGTGTAACTTGCCCAAAAGAGCCGAATCCCTCTCCTGGTCACCTCGGGCCTCCTTCTATAGGCAAAAGGGGTCGCAATAGTGGCACACAGGAGGTGGAAAGGTCTATAGTGCGCGAGCTTATCGCCCGGCGTTAGGGGACAAAACGCATTAAATGCGCTACTTACGTGTCCATTAGCTTTATCGGGGACGGGAACGAGGCCCGTCCCGTCCGTCGCCGCTCCGTCTCGCTTCGACACGCGCCCAGGCCAGCGATGTGTGCCGTGCCATGTAGGCAGGCAGGCTGCTGAGGTGGCGCGGTGGTGGAACCTTCACAAAGATCTGCATGCCACCACGCAGGTGCTCGCTGAGTTGGCCTGGAAGCCTGATGTCTACTACACAACCTTCTTCTTGTAGACGTTGTTGGGCCTCCAAGTGCAGAGGTTTGTAGGACAGTAGCAAATTTCCCTCAAGTGGATGACCTAAGGTTTATCAATCCGCGGGAGGCGTAGGATGAAGATGGTCTCTCTCAAGCAACCCTGCAACCAAATTACAAAGAGTCTCTTGTGTCCCCAACACACCCAATACAATGGTAAATTGTATAGGTGCACTAGTTCGGCGAAGAGATGGTGATACAAGTGCAATATGGATAGTAGATATAGGTTTTTGTAATCTGAAATTAGAAAAACAGCAAGGTAACAAGTAATAAAGTGAGCGTAAACGGTATTGCAATGCTAGGAAACAAGGCCTAGGGTTCATACTTTCACTAGTGCAAGTTCTTTCAACAATAATAACATACTTGGATCACATAACTATCCCTCAACATGCAACAAAGAGTCACTCCAAAGTCACTAATAGCGAAGAACAAACGAAGAGAATATGGTAGGGGTACGAAACCACCTCAAAGTTATTCTTTCTGATCGATCTATCATAGAGTTCGTACTAGAATAACACCTTAAGACACAAATCAACCAAAACCCTAATGTCACCTAGATACTCCAATGTCACCTCAAGTATCCGTGGGTATGATTATACGATATGCATCACACAATCTCAGATTCATCTATTCAACCAACACATAGAACTTCAAAGAGTGCCCCAAAGTTTCTACCGGAGAGTCAAGACGAAAACATGTGCCAACCCCCAATGCATAGGTTCATGGGCGGAACCCGCAAGTTGATCACCAAAACACATCCGATAAGATAACTTCAAAGGGAAAACTCAATCCATTACAAGATAGTAGAGGGGGAGAAACATCATAAGATCCAACTATAATAGCAAAGCTCGCGATACATCATGATCGTATCACCTCAAGAACACGAGAGAGAGAGAGAGAGAGAGAGAGAGAGAGATCAAACACATAGCTACTGGTACATACCCTCAGCCCCGAGGGTGAACTACTCTCTCCTCGTCATGGAGAGCGCTGGGATGATGAAGATGGCCACCGGTGAAGGTTTCCCCCCCCCTCCGGCAGGGTGCCGGAACAGGGTCCCGATTGGTTTTTGGTGGCTGCAGAGGCTTGCGGCGGCGGAACTCCCGATCTATTCTGTTCCCCGATGGTTTTAGGGTATATGGGTATATATAGGCGGAAGAAATACATTAGGGAAGCCACGAGGGGCCCACGAGGGTGGAGGGCGGGCCCAGGGGGTGGGCGCGCCTCCCCCTGCCTCGTGCCTTCCTCGTTGCTTCCCTTACGTATACTCCAAGTCTTCTGGATTGCTCCCGTTCCAAAAATAACTTTCCCGAAGGTTTCATTCCATTTGGACTCCGTTTGATATTCCTTTTGTGCGAAACACTGAAACAAGGGAAAAAACAGGAACTGGCACTGGGCTCTGGGTTAATAGGTTAGTTCCAAATATCATATAAAAGTGTTTAATAAAGCCCATAAACATCCAAAACAGATAATATAATAGCATGAATACTTCATAAATTATAGATTCATTGGAGATGTATCAGCATCCCCAAGCTTAATTCCTGGTCGTCCTCGAGTAGGTAAATGATAAAAGAAAGAATTTATGAACTGTGAATGCTAGCAGGTGCACAAGTTTGATCAATGATAATTTCAATCACATTTTCAAGCATTATTATATATCATAATAGTGGCTCAACTCATAGAACTTCTCATGATCAAGTAACAAGCTATTCACATGTTAAAGTATAGATCATAAACTTTCTTGAAAACTAACAAACAGTGTTATTAGTCATCAGACAATTACAGTTCATCTTATTTTCAGGAAGAGTCTATGTCAGAGCCTTGATTTAGCAAACTCCACATACTCCACTATCATTTAGTCTTTCACAATTGCTAACACTCACGCGATATTTATGGGTTCAAAGTTTTAATCAGACACAAAGAAAGATAGGGGCTTATAGATTGCCTCCCAACCTTTTACCTAAAGGGTAATATCAACAATAATAGTTTATGATGCCTTACATCCAATTGGATATATATATCAGAATCTTTCCAACACAAAGTGCTTGCCAAAGGATATAATGTAAAAAGGAAAGGTGAAGATCACCATGACTCTTGCATAAGGTAAAAGAAAAGATAGGCCCTTCGCAGAGGGAAGCAGAGGTTGCCATGCGCTTTTATAGTTGGATGCACAAAATCTTAATGCGAGGGAACGTCACTTTATATTGCCACTTGTGATAGGGACCTTTATTATGCAGTCCGTCGCTTTTATTGCTTCCATATCACAAGATCGTATAAAGCTTATTTTCTCCACACTAAAAGATCATACATATTTAGAGAGCAATTTTTATTGCATGCACCGATGACAACTTACTTGAAGGATCTTACTCAATCCATAGGTAGGTATGGTGGACTCTCATGGCTATACTGGTTTAAGGGATGTTTGGAAGCACAAGTAGTATCTCTACTTGGTGCAAAGAATTTGGCTAGCATGAGGGGGAAAGGCAAGCTCAACGTGTTGGGCGATCCATGACAATATACTTTATTTCAGATATAAGAAAACATAACCCATTACGTTGTCTTCCTTGTCCAACATCAACCTTTTAGCATGTCATATTTTAATGAGTGCTCACAATTACAAAAGGTGTCCAAGATAGTCTATTGTATGTGAAATCTCTCTTCCTTCAATATTCTTTCATGAATTGTTCAAGTGACCAATACAATGTTTGCTAACCTTCAATAAATTTACCACCTCTACTTCTTATATGTGAAGTCATTACTCCCCATGGGATAAGCATATGAAACATATATAATTACAGATTTATTACATTCAAATCATTCAACCATTTACTCATAGGATATAAGTGAAGCACAGGAGTAAATGACAAACTACTCCAAAAAGATATAAGTGAAGATCAATGAATAGTTAAATAATTATGTAGCTTTATGAAGACTCTCTCTCATTTAAGAATTTCAGATCTTGGGATATTATTCAAACATCAAGCAAAACAAAAGAAAATAAAATGACGCTCCAAGCAAAACACATATCATGTGGTGAATAAAAATATAGCTCCAAGTAAAGTTACCGATGAACGGAGACGAAAGAGGGGATGCCTTCCGGGGCATCCCCAAGCTTAGGATCTTGGTCATCCTTGAATATTACCTTGGGGTGCCTTGGGCATCCCCAAGCTTAGGCTCTTTCCGCTCCTTATTCCATAGTCCATTGAAGCTTTACCCAAAACTTGAAAACTTGACAACACAAAACTCAACAGAAAACTCGTAACTCAGTTAGTATAAGAAAATAAAACCACCACTTAGGTACTGTAATGAACTCATTCTTTATTTATATTGGTGTTAAACTTACTGTATTTCAACTTCTCTATGGTTTATAAACTCTTTTACTAGCCATAGATTCATCAAAATAAGCAAACAACACACTAAAAACAGAATCTGTCAAAAATAGACAGTCTGTAGTAATCTGTATCAAACGTATACTTCTGGAACTCCAAAAATTATAAAATAAATTGGTGGACCTGAGGAATTTGTCTAGTAATCATATGCAAAAAGAATCAACTAAATATCACTCTCCAGTAAAACGTTTTAGCTAATCTCGTGAGCGCTAAAGTTTCTGTTTTTTACAGCATGATCATAAAGACTTCACCCAAGTCTTCCCAAAGGTTCTACTTGGCACAAACACTAATTAAAACATAAAACCACATCTAACCAGAGACTAGATGTATTATTTATTCCTAAACAGAACCAAAAGTCAAAAAACTAAAATAAAATTGGGTTGCCTCCCAACAAGCGCTATCGTTTAACGCCCCTAGCTAGGCATGATGATTTCAATGATGCTCACATAAAAGATAAGAATTGAAACATAAAGAGAGCATCATGAAGAATATGACTAGCACATTTAAGTCTAACCCACTTCCTATGCATAGGGATTTTGTGAGCAAACAACTTATGGGAACAATAATCAACTAGCATAGGAAGGCAAAACAAGCATAACTTCAAAACTTTAAGCACATAGAGAGGAAACTTGATAGTATTGCAATTTCCACAAGCATATGTTCCTCCCTCATAATAATTTTCAGTAGCATCATGAATAAATTCAACAATATAACCAGCACCTAAAGCATTCTTTTCATGATCTACAAGCATAGAAAATTTACTACTCTCCACATAAGCAAAATTCTTCTCATTCGAGATAGTGGGAGTATCATAAGAGACTTGAATACTATAAATTGTTTCCACAATAAAAGAGTAATGTTCAGAAAAAGGGGAATCATAATCATGACAAGTTTTATAACCATTCGCGATAGTGGCTCGCTCCGCTGGTGTTGGGCGAGCTGCCCCGGCAAGGGTCTTGCCGGGGGAACCTGCTTCGCCCCTCTGCTCTTTGGGTTCTTGGTCTTGGCGTTGTCTTGTTTGTCTTGGGCTTCGGCTTCTCTCCGGCTTCCCTCCTCTGCCCTGCTAAGTTTGGCCATGGCGCGCAGCTCTGACTTCCCGTGCACAAGTAAAGGGGTCAAAAGAAGAGCCCCTACTTTTGTACACCGACACCTTTAGTCCCGGTTCCAGCCACGAACCGGGACCAATGAGGTGGCTATATATACCCCGGCGAGCAAAGCACTCCACACTGCTCTGTTTTTTCTGGCCGGCGAGGGGAGAGCTTTGTGGTGCTCTAGCTCACCTCCTTTGCACATGAGGTGTTCGATGAAATGCCCGAGCCACACTAGTTAAGCTTTCTCCTCTCGAAACTCGACCTCCGTCGATCGCCCGTGCCGATCTCGCCGCCGGCACCACCATGGTGAGCCTCTTGTTCTTATCTTCTTTCTGAAAGAAAAAAATTCTTACTTCAAATAGATACTTGTCTAATTTTCTTACTTTTATTATTCCTTGTTATTATATAGTGCGATGGTTTTGGTATCCGCCCCCGTCGGCCCTCGTCCTGTCTATGATTCGGATTTGGTATTTATTATCTTTTATAACTATTTGGTTCATTTATTGTTTATGACAATTATACCGACCAACGTGACATAGATTTTATTTATCTAAGAGGTAGTTGAACCGGAAATTCCAACCGACCCTATTGTCGAGAGGTTAAATTTAGTTGAAGAAGAAAACAATTACTTGAAGGAAAAAAATTGAGGAGGAGATGATATTGGAGTTGCATGTTGCGGATGTCGTCGATGATCACAAGATCAAGATGGATGCAATGCGGTTGAAGATTAGAAAGATTAGAAAATATGCCATTCATACCGAGGCTTGGTATCATTATGCCGTTGGATCAATTGTTACCTTGGTCGTGATTATGATCGCATTTGTTGTTGCATTGAAAGGTTTTACATAGTTTCAATGTATGGTTTAACTAGATGCTTTGGAGAGCTATATGTTGTTCAATTTGAACTATGTATGTACATTGGTTTTAATATGATGACGAACTTCTATTGATTTGGTCACTTATCTATCCATGTGAATCTATAATGGTTTTTGACACGCATAATTATATATAATGCACCCAGATGAACCGGCAATGGATGTACGGTGACAGACACAACTCCGAGTACATTAAGTGGCTGAGGCAAACAAGCAGAATGGTTTTATGTGTTGTCCATGCCCTAACCCTCTCAACTTTTTAGCACATGCTATGTGGGTGAAATGATGATACCATGCCAACTTTCAACCTTTTCAGAGTTCATTTGAAATGCTTTTGAATTTCAGTGTCTTATAGCTCAAAAAAACAGCAAATGCATGAAAAATAACAAATGAAATAAGAAAGGGTTGAAAATTGATGATGTGGCTTTGAATGGTGCATTTTGAACACACAAAAAGTCTGGAGTTCAAATAAGTTCAAAAAAATGAAATCCCTTTGTAACAGATGATTTTCCATATGAAACCCTGATACTTCGAAAGAGATTGTCCGTTTTGTACACGAAGTGCATCTAGTTTTTGCCGTAACCCTCTCAACTTTTTTGCACATGCTATGTGGGTGAAATGATGATACCATGCCAACTTCCTCAAGGCCTGAAGCTATGCAACGTGCAGGTGAGCATTGCGCCTCTCCTTCATATCGTCTCTGCACTCAGGGCTTATAAACCGCTGCGAGTGCCTCTCGCTTGCCGAGGTGGGACTAAAAACAGCTGCAGAACCGATACTAAAGGTGCTCGTGGGGAGCCTTAGAACCGGTACTAAATGTAATGCCTTTGTAACAGCCTTAGAACCGATACTAAAGGAATCAACTAAAAAGGTTTTATAAACCACTAGTATTATTGAAACTAAAATTATATAAAATTTATGCAATTAAAATTATCAAAGTATTTTCTGTTCAAAACATTAAAAGCAAAAAAGAATTTACATAAAATCAATAAAAAAACAAAAAAGAAAAGAAAATAAATAAGTAGAAACAAAATAAACTTCAATGAAACTCTAATAGAAAAAAGAATGAACTAGAAAACTTTAATGAAACTCTAATAGCAAAAGGAATCAAGTAAAATTATCAAAGTATTTTCTGTTCAAAACATTATAAGCAAAAAGAAAATAAAATAAATAAGTAGAAACAAAATAAAATAAATAAGTAAAAACAAAATAAACTTTAATAAATAAGTAGAAACAAAATAAAATAAAATAGCAACAGTAAGTATTTTGTTGTAAGTAGAAACAAATAAAAGTAAATAAAGCAACAAGGAAAACAAAAAAAGTGCCACCTACTGGGCCACCACGGCCTGAATACGGCTCCAAACCCAATCATGGGCCAGGATTCAGGCCCGCAACAAGCCCAGTAGGCCCACAGGAACAAAGTGCACGGTTAGGCCCGAAAGCCTGCAATTGAGAGGAGCTCGAGAGGGTGGGCGTCGTAGCGCTTATAAACCACTCTCGAGCTCTCTTAGCTAGCGAGGTGGGACTAAACTTTTGACGCGGGGCAGCACAAGGACTTTGGTCCCAGTTGGTGGCACCAACCGGGACTAAAGGGGTGCTTTGGTACCGGTTCGTGGCACCAACCGGTACCAATGCCACCCTTCAGTCCCGGTTGGTGCCACCAACCGGGACCAAAGGCCTCTGCTTCCCGCCCTTTGGGCTGCTGAAAAGAGACCTTTGGTCCCGGTTGGTGGCACAAACCGGGACTAAAGGGGGCATTGGTCCCGGTTGGTGGCACAAACCAGGACTAAAGGGGGCATTGGTCCCGGTTGGTGCTATGAACCGGGACCAATGCTCTGGGTATATAAGCAGGACTTGTGAAAATTTTCACTTCTCATCTCGCAGTTGCCGCCCCGACGATGCTGACATCGACGCCGCCAGGCTGCCACCCCCGTCCGCCATCTCCGTCGTCGCTGTCGCCCCTGCCCCAACCTCGACGTGCCCTGCCCCAACCTCACCATCGCCGAGCCCTGCCCCGACCTCGCCGCGAGCTGCCCCGACCTCGCCGTCGCGCACGCCGAGCGCCCTGCCCCGACCTCGCCGCCGCTCGCCTGCACTGTGAGCCTCACCGCCCCGTTCCCCCTCCTCTCCCCCTTCCCCCCCGCGCCCCAACGCCGCCGACCGCCCCGACGCCGACGAACGAAGGCGCTGTTCACATATATATAGATTTTTTTTCATATTGTAGTAGTAGTAGAAGATGATGATGATGATGTATGTATGTTCATATGCAAAAGTTAGGATTTTTTTCTGTTCATAGATTTTTTTGGTCATATTATTACAGAATATGCAAATGTTTGGATGTTCATATGCAAAGAATATGTCATTTTTCTATAGAACTTTTATGATTTTTTTCTGTTGTAATTTTGTTCAGAGAATTTTTATTTTGTTCACAAAACTTTTATTGTTTTTTTCAGTTGTAATTTTGTTCATAAAGTTTTAGGATGAAAAAAAGAAGAAGAAGAAGAAAAAAAAGGGAGGAGGAGAAGTTTCGTTTAGTTTTAGGGTTATTTTAGTTTAAGTTAAGTTTAGGAAGAAGGAAAAGAAAAAGGAGAAGAAGAGGAGGAATAAATAAGAAGAGGAAAAAAGGAAAAAAAAAAGAGGAGAAGAAAGAAAGGAATGGAGGAGAAGAAGAAAAAAAAGAAAATATTATATTTTTTCTTCTTCTCCTCTATTCCTTTCTTCTCCTCTTTTTTTTCTTCTTTTTTCTTCTTCTTCTTCCTTTTCTTATTTTTTATCGGGTATGTCGTTATCGATATACCCCCCTCCCGGATAACTTCGACATGAGTGGGGGGGGGGCAGGGGTCGCCGAGGGTTCGAGGGGCGAGGGTTGGGAACTAGCTAGGGTAGAGGGTTGAGGGTCACCGAGGGGTCGAGGGTCGCCGAGGGTTCGAGGGTCGAGGGGTCGAGGGTCGAGGCTTCGAGGGTCGTCGAGGGACCGAGGGTTACTTCGTTGCCATTTTCGTACCATCATGCGCCTGTTACTTTCGCCTAATGATGAAGACATGGTTTTGTTGAATCCTTTGACACTAGACAAACGTGACATGAGGGGGTCGAGGGTCGGGAAATAGTGTAGAGGGTCGTGGATCGCCCGAGCGGTCGAGGGTCGCCAGGGGTCGAGAGGTTTCCTAGCTAGTGTCAAAGTATTGAAGAAATCCATGGCTTTTGCATATGAACCCTTGAAGCGTTACCGAGGCCACCCAAATTTACCAAGTTAAAAGAGCGTTGTCGTCGAGGCCACCCCGAATCCTTGAAGCATTGTCGAGGCCACCCCAAACCCTAGAGATGCATCGAGGCCACTAATATCTACCTGCTGTCATGTTTGTATAATAATTGCCATGTTGTAATATTTGCAGAAACAATGGAGCATGGACGAGACGAGGCAGCAGAAGAGGTGTTGGGGGACATAATCTTAGCCGGAGCTGATGTCTTGTCGTATCTTAACGAAAATGATGGTCTGGAAGGACAGGGTGAAGAAGCAGGCTACGGTGATCGAACAATGGAGGAGGAAAGACATGATTATGATGGCTCCGGTGACCGAATGCCGGTGCAAGAAGGAGACCGTGATGACGGCTCCGGTGACCGAACAGAGTCCGGCCAGGTATATATATTAATTAAGCCTGTGCTGACTAGCTAATTGATGCATTCATTGTTTTCGTATGTACACATATTAACTCTCGTCTTTCTTCTTTTTTCTAACCCTCCGGATCGAGCACAACTTCGGTAAAGAAACGAGGCCCGAAGAAAAAGTTGCGCTCGGATGAAAGGTTCACGATCACAGCAATCGCGCGCGATGGCCAACCGATTGAACCCATCCGGACCAAGGAAGCATTTTCTGCTCAGTGCGGGGTTCTTGTTAGGGACAAGATCCCGATCAGAATCCACCAATGGTTAAAGCCTAAGAAGGAAGACCCTGAGGTGTCTTATGTCAACGATATGCAGAAAGATGATCTTTGGACTGCGCTGAAGGCAAATTTCACCCTACCGCCAGAGGAGGATCCGGAGAAGCCAGTTAAAGAGCAATTGATCAAGTCTCATGCTCTTAAGAAGATGGCAGATCTATTCAGGAGGTGGAAGAATGAGCTGAAAACAACGTTTGTCGACAAAGAAAAGACACCAGAATTCACCGGCCAATATGAGAAGATCAGAGATCACTGGGACACATTTGTGGCCCACAAGACATCAGACAAGAGTAAGAAGATGTCAGCAACAAACAAGATAAATGCTGTGAAGAAGGAGCATCACCATCGCACGGGGTCAGGTGGCTGCCTCAAAGCCCGGCCGTTCTGGGCCAAGGCTGAGAATGACCTGCTTGATAAAGGGGTCGAACCAGAGACATTGAACTGGCCAGTCCGTTGCCGGACTTGGTTCTTCGGGGTTGGCGGAACCTTGGACCCTGTAACAGGGAAGTGCGTTTGGACGAACGACCAACTTGACATACCCGTCAAGAAGCTTCAGCAGTATATCGATGCAGCGCGGCAAGGGACATTCATTCCAGACAGAGAGAACGACGAGCTCACAATGGCCCTCGGGAATCCTGAGCACCCTGGACGGACATGAGGCACACCAGGATCCGTTCCATGGAAGGCTGGGTTTCCGGACCCAGGCGGTTACAAATGCCAGGAGAGGAGGAAGAAAGTGGAGCAGACCCAACTGCAGGCGCTGCACGCAAGGGTACAAGGGCTAGAGGAACGAGAAGCAGTTCGCAACAAGTGACCTGCCGAAGCTACCCCCGAAGCTACCCCACCATCTCAGTGGAGAAGCAGCGTGGCTTCCACTGAGCTGCTTCAGCTGGAGCCTGTCTTCACGACTCCTGCTAGCTACCCCGTGGATGCTATCACGGAGTCTCAACATTGCCACCTCATGACGCAATGGCACAACTTCAAAGTCAAGGCGGCTGTCGGCTCTGTTCGACCTCCTGAACCCGACGCAACTTTTCACTTCCGTCCAATTCCAGAAGGATATGCTAGGGTGACGGTGGACGAAATAACAGAGGGATTTGAGGACCTCGAGCTTGACCACCCTACCGGTGAAGGGGAGACTCGGCTGGGTTCTTCTATGAAGACTCCATTACTATGGCGCAAGGAGCTCATCAACCTTCCGAAATGGACGCCTCCGCCTCCTCCTCCTCTGGCGAGTCAGGGCACTCCGCCTCCTCCTCCGGCGAGTGATCAGGGCACTCAGCCTCCTTCTCCGGCGCGTGGCGGCACTCCGCCTCCTTCTTCGCCTGCGCCGACGCGCCTAAGCAGCCAGCCTCCTCCTTCTCCGCCTCGTCAGCAAGGGCGGGAGAGACCCGCCGCTGCTCCGGCTGCTCCGGCACGTCGTAGTCCTCCTCCTTCGCCTCGTAAGAAAGGAAAGAAGACAGCCGCAGTCGCTCCGTCTGCTCCGGCGTCTAGCAATACAGCCAGAGGCGGGAGGCAATACAGATTCGGTCCATCTCTCAAGCCTCTAGAGAAGTTACCATACGAAAGGACCGTGGAGGAAAACAAGAAGATCGTGGAAGCCGAAGTGAGGGATTTCTTTGGAGCGGTGAAAGCAAAGAAACATCCACCTCTGGAGGAGAAGATAGATCCGGTGAAAGCGAAGCGCACTATCGATGCCCTGAAGCGACCACCACCTTCTCCGCCGCAATCCAACTATGATTACATTATTGAAAGGTCATATATCGAAGCGGAGCGGTCGGGAAGTACTATCAGTGATCAAAGGTTACAGAACGACGAGCTGGGAAAAAATTGCCCAGCTCGGTGAACCAGCGAACCAATCGTGCCCCCCGCTCAAGGTGTCTAGCGATATCGTCGCTAATCATCCGGAGATTTTGCCCAATACCAATCTTGGAGATTACCTGCCCGACGATGTACATTATGATTTCTTGGAGGTGGACGAACACAAATACCATTACGGGAAGCCTCTCGTCAAAGATGAAAGGTCTCTAACAACGATGATGCGAAGATTCCATGATTGGTACATGAAAACCTGCAGAGGGTCTGGGGGAGAGTACTTTGATGCTGAGAGTTAAAGAGGAGCATGACCTCGTTGGAATTGATCTGTTGTCTGTAACGTTTGAGGAGTTCTTCTAGTTTTTCAATCAAAAGGCCCTCGATAAATTAACGGTCACCTGCTACTGTCTGTAAGTACTACTTCTGTCATTAAGTCTCTATATATAGCTCAGCTCTTTCATTGCGTGTATATATAATTATCCTCACTATATTATGCAGATTGAAGATCGCCGAATTGAAGAAAAGACAAATCGCTGATATTGGGTTCATTAACACAAATCTTATAGATGAATTTACGGTTGAATTTCAAGCCAAAGATACCGAGGCCAACTTGCTACGATCGTTGGTAATAAATCAAAACAAAGATATAATACTCTTTCCTTACAACTTCAAGTGAGTGTTACTGTCTTGTGCATATTCGGTTTCCCTTATTAGTCGAGGTTATAGTAATGTAATTGATGAGTTATGCATGCGTGCGCAGGTTCCACTATATTCTCCTAGAGATTAAGCTTGAGCAGGGCTAGTAACCGTCTTAGACTCGAGACGAAAAGATCCCCAGGAGTATGCGGACATAACTGAAATGCTCGAGAAGTAAGTTAAATCGATCATTACTGCACCATATCGGCAACTTTGTTCACTTCCTGATATCAAGTAATTGTTTTCTTTGTCTGGTAGGGTTTGGAAAAAGTTCACCGCAAAAGCTCCGGGACTGCCGGGGAAGCTGCGATTTAGACACCCGAAAGTAAGTACAACTAGCTAGTTCCGCGCATCTCCTAGTGATTCAAGCGCTAGTTTCGTCAATACCATTTAGCATGCTTGCTTATCAGTTTGATTGACCTCTATTTCTTGTAAAGTGGTTGTGGCAGGAAGCCGGGAATAATTACTGTGGATACTACGTTTGCGAGTCCATCCGCCACACGACCTGTGAGCGGGGCTACTCTAGAAAATAATATGAAGTGCGTAAGCAATAATATTCATAATTTTATTTTATTACCATCATTTGTGTTGAGTTTCATTCATTCATATATATGTATTGACCCCCTTCTTCAAATAGATGTTCCAGATGCGGGATGAACTCCTAGCACCAGATCGCATGCGAGCAATTCAAGAGGAATTGGCGGCATTCTTTCTTGACCACGTGATCAATAAAGACGGAGAATACCATGTGGACCCTGAGTTCATATATAATTAGGAGATTATATTGTAAGAGATTTTATATTGTATATATGTAGCCAGTAGCGTCGGATAGATATACGAAAACTTGTTGTTCGACCAATCTCTCGGAGAAGGAGAGGTCGCTATCACTTCTCTCTGTATGCATATGTTCATGACGATCTTCTGTACTTAATGGTTTCCTTCATTTGCTTACTAGCTAGCGTGTCGAGTCATCTCTATACGTATAGTACGTAGCGTCGACCAAGCACGGAGATAAGAAAGGACACTTCTGTCTATTAATTAGCTAGCTAACAATATATGAAACACCTAAATTAACCCCCCAAAACCCCCTAAACCCACCCCCTTCCAAAAAAACAAAACAAAAACCTCAGCTCCTGCCAGCTGCTGACGCGTGGATGCCTTTTGGTCCTGGTTGGTGCTACCAACCGGGACCAAAGGCCCTCCTGCCTGGGCTCGCCGCAGCGGCCACGTGGAGGCCCATCTGTCCCGGTTGGTGTAAGAACCGGGACTAAAGGTATAGGGCTTTAGTACCGACCCTTTAGTCCCGGTTCCCCAACCGGGACAAATGGGCCTTACGAACCGGGACAAATGGCCCTTTTTCTACTAGTGGGAACGAGCAGAAAGCTCTAGAAGAATGGACGGTCACGGAAACCTCAGAGACAGCAAAGCAATGGTCTCGGCTTTGGAAGCTAAAAGTTTTACCTAAAGTGCGTGTGTTGTGGTGGCGTGTAATGAGGGGGATCCTCCTTGTTGAGAGCACACTGAGGTATGGACATATCTCAACAAATAACAAGTGTAAAATCTGTCTCAGTGAGGAGGAAGACCTGATGCACACCCTGCTGAACTGCATCCATGCCAGGAGGTTTTGGGAAGCAGCGTCGGATTGGTTGGATGTTAAACGCCCAAATTTACATCCCCATACATGGTTTAAGGACATTTTATGTGATCCTATGTTTTCAGAGGCTAACAAGGCGAAGATGGTATCGATCATGTGGTCGATTTGGACCTCCAGGAATAATATTACCGATGAGAAAGGATACCTCGACCCGGTTCAGTCGATGAAGCACATTTGGGGGCATTTGGGATTGCTTGATCTGCCAAGGGAGCATGCCCGGACTCTGCCGGAGCACGGATGGCGTCCACCTGATGATGGGTGGATAAAAATCAATACTAACGGAAGTATAGCCATGGAAGCTCGTCGAGCTGGAATTGTAGGGGTGGCTAGATCTTCTACTACCCTGAAAGCTGCATGGTGCAAGCCGTATACAGGTATTACGGACCGCTTATTGCTGAAGCACTTACTGTTCGTGATGGAGTCATTTTTGCAATGTTTCGAGGCTATGATAAAGTTGTCATGGAGACAGATTGTACGGAGATCGTTGATCTCGGAACTCACGCCACGATCATCAAGTTGTGGTGGCGCCTATGTTGTCCGAAATTGGGGAGTACGCTTCTAGTTTTTCTTCTTTTATTGTTCAATATGTACTTAGGTCAGCAAACTTTTCTGCCCACCATTGTGCGAAGCAAGCTAGCACTATGGAGGTTACAGATTGCTGGCTAGATGTCACTCCTAGTTTCCTTGTAACTAGCCACATGGCAGATAATGTTGAATAAGGCTGCCCAAACTTTCCCCAAAAAAATTAAAGAAACGTTTGTGAGCCCGTAGACGGTAGACCCAGTGCGACTAAATGTACACAAAATTGTCAAAAAATAAAACTCGATGGACATCCTTATACGTATTAGGTCATGACACGGTCGTACCTAAACGTAGATAGTAATATATACGACCCGATGCACTGGCTGATCCGAAACAAACGTACGCACGTCCGTCCGTCTCGCTTCCGTCTGCTCCTCGATCTATCCATCTCCAATTGTCGCTCGACCCCCGCCGCCATGGAGCAGTCCAGGTGGCCGGACCTCCTTCCCGACGTGCTCCGTGACATCTCCGGCCGCCTTTGCGACGCCGTCGACTTCCTCGGTTTCCGGGCCGTCTGCAGGCCGTGGCGGGACTCATCGAAGCCGATCCACTCCTTCCCACCGTGGCTCCTCGCCACGCCCGAGAATGACTCGGTCCCGCTAAGGTTCAGGTGCGTCTTCTCCAAGTCTAGCTACCGCGCGTCGCTGCCGACGTCCGGAGGCGGGAGGAGGATCTGGCTGCCTACTCCCGATGCAGCCGCCATCCGGTACATCACCATCGAACGCCTCCACCCTAGACTACATGATCCTCTCTCGCACTGGAGCAATCACCCGCCTGCCTCTCTTCCCGCCCACATACTGTGTGGACGGCCAATGGGAGGAAAAGATCCTCCAAGGCGCTGTCTACTGCGATGGCAGCACTTTTCTATACGGTTTTTCTGTCGTTGATGATGGCCTAACAACCAGGTTCAGGGCGGCACTCCTCCTTCCCGGCGAAGCAGACTGGACGCTCGTGGAGAGGAATCTAGAGAATCCCTGTATGCGGGGAGAGTAGTACCCCTCGCGCGATGGCGGCAGGATCCTCGACACTCATGATGGATATATCCGGGTCAATGTTGAGGGAGAGTATTGTGCCGCGTACCATGGCAGCAGGATCCTGGTTACTGTTGGGCCTAGCCTATGGCGCATCATTACACCGGATGGCGGCGACCATGACGACGTGCTAGTCGCAACGGCGCGGGAGGCGGTGGGGTCATATCGCTACTTGGTGGAACAATACAACCATGTCCTAGAGTCCCGCGGAGAGCTTTTGTGGGTGTCAGCCCAGGTCGAGATGTATTATGCCTGGGCCTATGAATTTCGTGTATGCCCGCACTCCGTGTCGGTACACGTGCTAGAGGAGGAGGCGTCGGTGCCTAAGAAGACACGGTGGGTGAGAAAGGAAGGTCATAGCTTGGCTGACCGCGTGTTGTTCTTGGGGTCGCCTAACAGCTTTGCCGTGGACGCCTCCCTGCTGGGCGGTCATGGTGGATGCGCCTACTTCATCTAGCACAACGATGGTAAGGAGTCGCTACGTATGCAGTATGGAGTGCTTAGGTACAACCTCGTCACTAATAAGGCCGAGTTCATTGAGCGGCTGCCTCTTGGATGGGATGGCAAGAAGTGCACCTGGCTCGTCCCCCTGCCCGACAAGGCTCCAATTAAGGTAAACACTTGTAAAACATCCCGGAGTTATATTTTACAAGACAAAATCTTCCATAAGATTTATCGTCACATAGAACTTACATAGAACTGATAAAAGTTTAACATTTTGGACCATGTATATGCCTTTCAAGTCGCAGCATGATGAAATGCTAATAAATTAACATTGGTTTCGCTCTATCAGAAAATCACTAAGAAGTCAAAGAAGGCATGTGCCATCAAGCACCAGCAGCAGCTTACTAGTTCAACACCCTTCATTCACATTGAGAGACATTACGAGCCTTGTTTCAAGGTGTTGGTTCGTAATCTGCCTCTTACCGTGAAGAGCTCTCAGCTGCAAGTCTTCTTCAGCAACCACGGCAAAGTGTCTAGCGCCAAAGTAATCTATCACAAGAAGACCAAACGCTCCCAGGGTATTGGTCACGTAACCATGTCGACCATGCATGCCCATCTAGACGATGCTCTAGATGCTCTTGATGACCTGGTTCTGGATGGTTGCCGTCTCGATGTTAGCTTGGTCAAGAAGGGGCGGAGGCGGTGGCGGCAATAATTAGATCAGATTTGATTTGGGAGAATGACACGGGCAGGAAAAAGGAACCTGGATTTCGTTGTTTATGTTGACATTCAAAAATAGAACATTGGTCTTAAAAAGAAATAGACTGCATATCATACGTGTGTAGCGATGGAAAGCTAAATACATATGCAGAAACTTTTAAAAAATCCTACTATTATCCAGTCTTTTGCAAAACTACCAATATCTAGTCACATGTATGTACATTGATCTGTCTACATGCATACATGCACATTGATCTGTCTCCCGCAAAAGAAACAGGCATGGAAGAACAATTGAGGAAAATTTGCTCACAGAAAAATTGATACATCCATTGTTGGGAATAGAAGCTCCAGAAAAAGAAATGCATCAGAGGAAGAAAAATGAACAACATGGAACTGATTAGTTGGGAGCTGTTGGGCCACGTGCTGCAACTATGCAAGCAACGACATGCCAAGGTACCTACGGAGCTGCTGCTGCTGCTGCAGTGGAGCCGCGGGCCCACATATGGCTTGGGTTGATGGCCTGATCAGTAACCGGTCAAAATTAAACTGACCCAGTCAGGCGCCTAAAACCTTCTTTAAACGTCCGGGCTAACAGGCACCCCTCGTATCCAGCCCAAATATGGGGCGGATATGGGAGGTCCGGGTGCGTCCACCACGTCGGACCCGGTCCACACTAGCTCATCTGACCCCACATATACTCGTTCTCATCTGCTCCCTGGAACAAAGCCTAACCACTTCACTAAACTCCCCTTCACTCCACTCCGTCACCCAAATTTCCGTCCGGCGATCACCGGGCTTATCCGGCATGGCGGGCAGCGGATCCACGTCCTACACTTCTAGAGCCGTCGACCCCAAGCTCATCCCACGCGGCCCTGAGGAGGAGATGACCATTCATCTTGCGCTCCGCCACTGCAGGGAGGAGGCCGCCGATGGCAGCGCTCGGATGGCTTGCATCGAGAATCCATTGCATCCGCCCAAATGGCACATGGATCCGCCGCGAAGTGTGTCGCCGATGCCTCATCAGATGGGCCCACAAGCCTAGGGGGCGCGCCTCCCGAGCTTGTCACTCTCTCGTGACTCTTCAGGTCTTCTCCCGAACCTTCTAGGGTCCCTTGTGGTCCAGAAAAAAGTAATCCAAAATTTTCTCTCTATTTGGACTCTGTTTAATATTGATTTCCTGAAAAGCCAAAAAGAAGCAAAAAACAGCAACTGGCACTCGGCACTAGGTTAATAGGTTAGTCCCAAAATTAATATATAATTGCATAATAAACATCCAAGACTGATACTATAATAACATAGAACAATCAAAAATTATATATACGTTGGAGACGTATCATGCATCATAGGACAGCACCAAAATAAAACATACAAGTCAAACCAATCACGATCATCAATCAACCCATAGGACAAAGCGAATCTACTCAAACATCATAGGATAGCCACACATCATTGGATAGTAATAATAATAATAATAATAATAATAATAATAATAATAATAATAATAATAATAATAATAATAATATATAGCGTTAAGCATCATGTTTAAGTAGAGATTCCATCAGGAATAGAGAATTTGCACCGCTACATAGAGGGGGAGAGTTGGTGTTGATGGTGGCGAAGTTCTTAGTGTAGATGGCCGTCACGATGATTGCCCCGGCGGCGTTTTGGCACCACCAGGAGAGAGGGGAGAGAGCCCCCTCCTTCTTCTTCCTTGGCCTCCCCCTAGATGGGAGGAGAGTTTCCCCTCTGGAGGGCAGGAGCCCCTCCGAGATTGGATCTCTCTCTGTTTTGCGTCTGTTTTCTGACCCCTTCACTGTTTTTTATATTCCCATAGATGCGGAATTTTGATTGGGCTGAAATATTGAGGCGATTTTTCTCGTGAAATTGTCTTTCTTGCGGCGAAAGAAGGGTGTCAACCGACTTACGAGGGGGTCACAAGGCAACACGGCGCGGCAACCCCCTGACCGCACCCTGTTGCCTTGTGGCCACCTCGGGCACCGTCTTGTGTTGATTCTTCTTCCCAAAATCACATATATTCCAAATAAATCTCCGTAAATTTTTATCACGTTTGGACTTAGTTTGATATGGATATTCTGCGGAACAAAAAACATGCAAAAAACAAGAACTGGCACTGGGTACTGGACCGATATGTTAGTCCCGAAAATAATATAAAATGTTGCGAAAAGTATATGAAAGTCTTAGAATATTGGCATGAAACAATAAAAAATTATAGATATGATGGAGATGTATCAAGAAACTTTGTACAAAACAAAACAAAATCGCCCTATGAACACCAATGAACAATATGAAGATGCATATGGGTTTGGATCAACGATCATTATCGACTCCGGAGTGCAGTGGAAGTAGACAAGTCGGTGTAGATTATACTTGGAGTCCCTTGAACCGTTGATGATGATACCGCGAACTACCATCGAACGATCCCACGAATGGAAGATCGAAAGCACGGCCTCTCTACTTGGTTGCAAGCGTATGGTCTTCACGGTCCGGCAGCGCTTCGCCATCCAAAGCTAATTGTTGCCGGAGAATTAGAGGGAGGAGATTAAAACCACACTTGGCTTCTAATTATAAGGATTAAAGGAACTAGACCTAGCTCTAATTAGTCAACTAGGACCAACTAGAACTAGAAGAACTAGACGAGGATCAAATTGTGTATCCAAAGGGCCAAAGTCCTCAAGTACATATAGGTTGGAGGGAGGGGGAGAGGTGGCGCCACAAGGGAGGAAAACCGCTCCCTGGCCAGCCAAAGAGGGGACCCCCCCCCCCCAATTCAGCCTCCCCTTCCTTCTATAAGGAGAAAAGGAGCACCTCCACCTATTTGGGCCCAAGTGGCCCAAGTAGCTCTCGACATCTTGGCCTTTTAAGGCCCGTTGATATTAAATTAAACAAAAAAGGCTCCTAACTATTATTAGAGTCTTTTATTCTTAATTTAACATCTCCGAAAACATTTTCCATCGATATATTATTTATCAGTAATATCCGATATTGCCCAATAAACCCCGGAACCCTTTCAGTGACCCCGAAAGGCTTGCGGCTTCTCTCGGAACTATTTCAAATATTAATAAAACAATTCCATAGTTAAATCCATGATACTCTCATCCTACTAACACTAAGTAGATCATGATTACCTTAAGGTTGTGACCCCATAGGTTTGATAAAACATAGACATGAACGAAACCCCTTCATTCAATGACAGATAGCGGAACCGTGGACATTGATACGTCTCCAACGTATCTATAATTTTTGATTGTTCCATGCTATATTATATTCTGTTTTGGACATTACTGGGATTTATTATACACTTTTATATTATTTTTGGGACTAACCTATTAACCAGAGGCCCAGCCCAGAATTGTTGTTTTTTGCCTATTCCAGAGTTTCGCAGAAAAAGAATATCAAACGGAGTCCAAAGGGAATGAAACCTTCGGGAACGTGATTTTCGGAACGAACGTGATCAAGAGGACTTGGACCCTACGTCAAGACATCAACCAGGAGGACACGAGGTAGGGGGCACGCCTACCCCCCTGGGCGCGCCCTCCACCCTCGTGGGCCCCCTGTTGCTCCACCGACGTACTCCTTCCTCCTATATATACCTACATACCGGCAAACTACCAGATAGGGAGCCAAAAACCTAATTCCACCGCCGCAACCTTCTGTACCCGTGAGATCCCATCTTGGGGCCTGTTCCGGAGCTCCGCCGGAGGTGGCATCGATCACGGAGGGCTTCTACATCAACACCATAGCCTCTCCGATGATGTGTGAGTAGTTTACCTCAGACCTTCGGGTCCATAGTTATTAGCTAGATGGCTTCTTCTCTCTTTTTGGATCTCAATACAATGTTCTCCCCCTCTCTCGTGGAGATCTGTTCGATGTAATCTTCTTTTGCGGTGTGTTTATTGAGACCGATGAATTGTGGGTTTATGATCAAGTTTATCTATGAACAATATTTGAATCTTCTCTGAGTTCTTTTATGTATGATTGGTTATCTTTGCAAGTCTCTTCGAATTATCAGTTTGGTTTGGCCTACTAGATTGATCTTTCTTGCAATGGGAGAAGTGCTTAGCTTTGGGTTCAATCTTGCGGTGTCCTTTCCCAGTGACAGTAGGGGCAGCAAGGCACGTATTGTATTGTTGCCATCGAGGATAACAATACGGGGTTTATATTATATTGCATGAGTTTATCCCTCTACATCATGTCATCTTACTTAAGGCGTTACTCTGTTCTTCTGAACTTAATACTCTAGATGCATGCTAGATAGCGGTCGATGTCTGGAGTAATAGTAGTAGATGCAGGCAGGAGTCGGTCTACTTGTCTCGGACGTGATGCCTATATACATGATCATACCTAGATATTCTCATAACTATGCTCAATTCTGTCAATTGCTCAACAGTAATTTGTTCACCCACCGTAATATTTATGCTCATGAGAGAAGCCACTAGTGAAACCTATGGCCCCCGGGTCTATTTTCCATCATATTAATCTCCCGTCAACAACTTATTTCTAGCATCGTTTTTATTTTACTTTCTTTACTTTGCATCTTTATCATAAAAAATACCAAAAATATTATCTTATCATATCTATGAGATCTCACTCTCGTAAGTGACCGTGTAGGGATTGACAACCCCTTATCGCGTTGGTTGCGAGGATTTATTTGTTTGTGTAGGTGCGAGGGACTCGTGCGTGGCCTCCTACTGGATTGATACCTTGGTCCTCAAAAACTGAGGGAAATACTTACGCTACTTTGCTGCATCACCCTTTCCTCTTCAAGGGAAAACCAACGCAGTGCTCAAGAGGTAGCAAGAAGGATTTCTGGCGCCGTTGCCGGGGAGGCTTACGCAAGGTCAAGTCAAGATTTGGACTCCCGACAACGAGCCATTTCTCGCGCCGTTGCCGGGGAATCTACACAAAAGTCAACATACCAAGTACCCATCACAAACCCTTATCTCCCGCATTACATTATTTTCCATTTGCCTCTCGTTTTCCTCTCCCCCACTTCACCCTTGCCGTTTTATTCGCCCTCTCTCTTTTCCGTTCGCCTCTTTTTCGCTTGCTTCTTGTTTGCTCATGTGTTGGATTGCTTGCTTGTCACGATGGCTCAAGATAATACTAAATTGTGTGACTTTACCAATACCAACAATAATGATTTCCTTAGCACTCCGATTGCTCCTCTTACCGATACTGAATCTTGTGAAATCAATGCTGCTTTGTTGAATCTTGTCATGAAAGATCAATTCGCTGGCCTTCCTAGTGAAGATGCCGCTACCCATCTAAATAGCTTCATTGATTTGTGTGATATGCAAAAGAAGAAAGATGTGGACAATGATATTGTTAAATTGAAGCTATTTCCTTTTTCGCTTAGAGATCGTGCTAAAGCTTGGTTTTCATCTTTGCCTAAAAATAGTATTGATTCTTGGAATAAGTGCAAAGATGCTTTTATCTCAAAATACTTTCCTCCCGCTAAGATTATCTCTCTTAGAAACAATATTATGAATTTTAAGCAACTTGATCATGAACATGTTGCCCAAGCTTGGGAGAGGATGAAATTAATGATACGTAATTGCCCTACACATGGTTTGAATTTGTGGATGATTATACAAAAAATTTATGCCGGACTGAATTTTGCTTCAAGAAATATTTTAGATTAGGCCGCGGGAGGCACTTTTATGGAAATCACTTTAGGAGAAGCTACTAAACTCCTAGATAATATTATGGTTAATTATTCTCAATGGCACACCGAAAGATCTAGTAATAAAAAAGTGCATGCGATAGAAGAAATTAATGTTTTGAGTGGAAAGATGGATGAACTTATGAAATTATTTGCTACTAAGAGTGTTTCTTATGATCCTAATGATATGCCTTTGTCTACTTTGATTGAGAATAATAATGAATCTATGGATGTGAATTTTGTTGGTAGGAATAATTTTGGTAACAACGCGTATAGAGGAAACTTTAATCCTAGGCCTTATCCTAGTAATTCCTCTAATAATTATGGTAATTCCTACAACAATTCTTATGGAAACTTTAATAAGATGCCTTCTGAATTTGAGACTAGTGTTAAGGAATTTATGAATTCACAAAAGAATTTCAATGCTTTGCTTGAAGAAAAATTGCTTAAAGTTGATGAATTGGCTAGGAACGTTGATAGAATTTCCCTTGATGTTGATTCTTTAAAACTTAGATCTATTCCACCTAAGCATGACATCAATGAGTCTCTCAAAGCCATGAGAATTTCCATTGATGAGTGCAAAGAAAGAACCGCTAGGATGCGTGCTAAGAAAGATTGCTTTGTGAAAGCGTGTTCTTCTAGTTTCTATGAAAATAAAGATCAAGATCTAAAAGTTATTGATGTGCCCCCTATTAAATCTTTGTTTTGCAATATGAATCTTGATAATTATGGGACTGAATATGATCCACCTTTACCTAGAAGGCGTTCCAAAAATTCAGAGTTTTTAGATCTTGATGGTAAAATTGATAAAAGTGGGATTGAAGAGATCAAAACATTAGATATTAATGAACCCACTATTTTGGATTTCAAGGAATTTAATTATGATAATTGCTCATTGATAGAGTGTATTTCCTTGTTGCAATCCGTGCTAAATTCTCCTCATGCTTATAGTCAAAATAAAGCTTGTACTAAACATATCGTTGATGCTTTAATGCAATCTTATGAAGAAAAACTTGAGTTGGAAGTTTCTATCCCTAGAAAACTTTATGATGAATGGGAACCTACTGTTAAAATTAAAATTAAAGATCATGAATGCTATGCTTTGTGTGATTTGGGTGCTAGTGTTTCCACGATTCCAAAGACTTTGTGCGATTTGCTAGGCTTCCGTGATTTTGATGATTGCTCTCTAAACTTGCACCTTGCGGATTCTACTATTAAGAAACCTATGGGAAGAATTAATGATGTTCTTATTGTTGAAAATAGGAACTATGTGCCCGTAGATTTTATTGTTCTTGATATAGATTGCAATCCTTCATATCCTATTATTCTTGGTAGACCTTTCCTTAGAACGATTGGTGCAAGTATTGATATGAAGGAAGGGAATATTAGATTCCAATTTCCGTTAAGGAAAGGCATGGAACACTTCCCTAAAAAGAAAATAAAATTACCATATGAATCTATTATAAGAGCCACTTATGGATTGCCGACTAAAGATGGCAATACCTAGATCTATCCTTGCTTTTATGCCTAGCTAGGGGCGTTAAACAATAGCGCTTGTTGGGAGGCAACCCAATTTTATTTTAGTTTTTTTATTTTTGCTTCTGTTTAGGAATAGATCTTTGATCTAGCCTCTGGTTAGATGTATTTTTATATTTTAATTAGTGTTTGTGCCAAGTTAAACCTATAGGATCTTCTTGGATGATAGTTATTTGATCTTGCTGTAAATTCCAGAAACTTTCTGTTCACGGAAATAATTGTTAAAAATCACCAGAATGTGATAAAATAGTGATTCCAATTGCTTCTTATCAATAAAAAAATTTCTAGGTCGTCCTATTTTGGCTTAATTTTTGGAGTTCCAGAAGTTTGCGTTAGTTACAGATTACTACAGACTGTTCTGTTTTTGACAGATTCTGTTCTTCGTGTGTTGTTCGCTTATTTTGATGAATCTATGGCTAGTAAAATAGTTTATAAACCATAGAGAAGTTGGAATACAGTAGGTTTAACACCAATATAAATAAATAATGAGTTCATTACAGTACCTTGAAGTGGTCTTTTGTTTTCTTTCGCTAACGGAGCTCACGAGATTTTCTGTTAAGTTTTGTGTTGTGAAGTTTTCAAGTTTTGGGTAAAGATTCGATGGACTATGGAATAAGGAGTGGCAAGAGCCTAAGATTGGGGATGCCCAAGGCACCCCAAGGTAATATTCAAGGACACCTAAAAGCCAAAGCTTGGGGCTGCCCCGGAAGGCATCCCCTCTTTCGTCTACTTCCATCGGTAACTTTTACTTTGAGCTATATTTTTATTCACCACATGATATGTGTTTTGCTTGGACAGTCTTGTATGATTTGAGTCTTTGCTTTTTAGTTTACCACAATCAGCTTTGCTGTACACACCTTTTGAGAGAGACACACATGATTCGGAAATTATTAGAATACTCTATGTGCTTCACTTATATCTTTTGAGTTATATAGTTTTTGCTCTAGTACTTCACTTATATCTTTTAGAGCACGGTGGTGGTTTTGTTTTATAGAAAATATTATTCTCTCATGCTTCACTTAGATTATTTTGAGAGTCTTAAACAGCATGGTAATTTGCTTAAATAATCCTAATATGCTAGGTATTCAAGACTAGTAAAAACTTTCTTATGAGTGTGTTGAATACTAAGAGAAGTTTGATGCTTGATGATTGTTTTGAGACATGGAGGTAGTGATATCAAAGTTGTGCTAGTTGAGTAGTTGTGAATTTGAGAAATACTTGTGTTGAAGTTTGCAAGTCCCGTAGCATGCATGTATGGTAAACGTTATGTAACAAATTTGAAACATGAGGTGTTCTTTGATTGTCCTCCTTATGAGTGGCGGTCGGAGACGAGCGATGGTCTTTTCCTACCAATCTATCCCCCTAGGAGCATGCGCGTAGTGCTTGGTTTTTGATGACTTGTAGATTTTTGCAATAAGTATGTGAGTTCTTTATGACTAATGTTGAGTCCATGGATTATACGCACTCTCACCTTTCCATCATTGCTAGCCTCTTCGGTACTGTGCATTGCCCTTTCTCACATTGAGAGTTAGTGCAAACTTCGCCGGTGCATCCAAACCCCGTGATATGATACGCTCTTTCACTCATAAACCTCCTTATATCTTCCTCAAAACAGACACCATACCTACCTATTATGGCATTTCCATAGCCATTCCGAGATATACTGCCATGCAACTTTCCACCGTTCCGTTTATCATGACACGTTCATCATTGTCATATAGCTTTGCATGATCATGTAGTTGACATAGTATTTGTGGCAAAACAACCATTCATAATTCTTTCATACATGTCACTCTTGGTTCATTGCATATCCCGGTACACCGCCGGAGGCATTCATATAGAGTCATTTGTTCTAGTATCGAGTTGTAAATAAATAGAAGTGTGACGATCATCATTTTCTAGAGCATTGTCCCAAGTGAGGAATAAAAAAAGAGAAAGGCCATAAAAAAGATAAGAATAAAAAAATATAAAAATATTAAAAAATGAGAGAAAAAGAGAGAAGGGACAATGTTACTATCCTTTTACCACACTTGTGCTTCAAAGTAGCACCATAATCTTCATGATAGAGAGTCTCTTGTTTTGTCACTTTCATATACTAGTGGGAATTTTTCATTATAGAACTTGGCTTGTATATTCCAACAATGGGCTTCCTCAAATGCCCTAGGTCTTCGTGAGCAAGCAAGTTGGATGCACACCCACTTAGTTTCTTTTGTTGAGCTTTCATATATTTATAGCTCTAGTGCATCCGTTGCATGGCAATCCCTACTCCTTGCATTAACATCAATCGATGGGCATCTCCATAGCTCATTGATTAGCCTCGTTGATGTGAGACTTTCTCCCTTTTTGTCTTCTCCACATAACCCCCATCATTATATTCTATTCCACCCATAGTGCTATATCCATGGCTCACGCTCATGTATTGCGTGAAGGTTGAAAAGGTTTGAGATTAGTAAAGTATGAAACAATTGCTTGGCTTGTCATCGGGGTTGTGCATGATGAGAGCATTCTTGTGTGACGAAAATGGAGCATTACTAAACTATATGATTTTGTAGGGATGAACTTTCTTTGGCCATGCTATTTTGAGAGGACATAATTGCTTAGTTAGTATGCTTGAAGTATTATTATTTTTATGTCAATATTGAACTTTTATCTTGAATCTTTCGGATCTGAATATTCATACCACATTAAGAAGAATTACATTGGAATTATGCCAAGTAGCATTCCACATCAAAAATTCTGTTTTTATCATTTACCTACTCGAGGACGAGCAGGAATTAAGCCTGGGGATGCTTGATACGTCTCCAACGTATCTATAATTTTTGATTGTTCCTTGCTATATTATATTCTGTTTTGGACATTATTGGGCTTTATTATACACTTTTATATTATTTTTGGGACTAACCTATTAACCAGAGGCCCAGCCCAGAATTGTTGTTTTTTGCCTATTTCAGAGTTTCGCAGAAAAAGAATATCAAACGGAGTCCAAAGGGAATGAAACCTTCGGGAACGTGATTTTCGAAACGAACGTGATCAAGAGGACTTGGACCCTACGTCAAGACATCAACCAGGAGGACACGAGGTAGGGGGCACGCCTACCCCCCTGGGCGCGCCCTCCACCCTCGTGGGCCCCCTGTTGCTCCACCGACGTACTCCTTCCTCCTATATATACCTACATACCTGCAAACTACCAGATAGGGAGCCAAAAACCTAATTCCACTGCCGCAACCTTCTGTACCCGTGAGATCCCATCTTGGGGCCTGTTCCGGAGCTCCGCCGGAGGTGGCATCGATCACGGAGGGCTTCTACATCAACACCATAGCCTCTCCGATGATGTGTGAGTAGTTTACCTCAGACCTTCGGGTCCATAGTTATTAGCTAGATGGCTTCTTCTCTCTTTTTGGATCTCAATACAATGTTCTCCCCCTCTCTCGTGGAGATCTGTTCGATGTAATCTTCTTTTGCGGTGTGTTTATTGAGACCGATGAATTGTGGGTTTATGATCAAGTTTATCTATGAACAATATTTGAATCTTCTCTGAGTTCTTTTATGTATGATTGGTTATCTTTGCAAGTCTCTTCGAATTATCAGTTTGGTTTGGCCTACTAGATTGATCTTTCTTGCAATGGGAGAAGTGCTTAGCTTTGGGTTCAATCTTGCGGTGTCCTTTCCCAGTGACAGTAGGGGCAGCAAGGCACGTATTGTATTGTTGCCATCGAGGATAACAATACGGGGTTTATATCATATTGCATGAGTTTATCCCTCTACATCATGTCATCTTACTTAAGGCGTTACTCTGTTCTTCTGAACTTAATACTCTAGATGCATGCTAGATAGCGGTCGATGTGTGGAGTAATAGTAGTAGATGCAGGCAGGAGTCGGTCTACTTGTCTCGGACGTGATGCCTATATACATGATCATACCTAGATATTCTCGTAACTATGCTCAATTCTGTCAATTGCTCAACAGTAATTTGTTCACCCACCGTAATATTTATGCTCATGAGAGAAGCCACTAGTGAAACCTATGGCCCCCGGGTCTATTTTCCATCATATTAATCTCCCGTCAACAACTTATTTCTAGCATCGTTTTTATTTTACTTTCTTTACTTTGCATCTTTATCATAAAAAATACCAAAAATATTATCTTATCATATCTATCAGATCTCACTCTCGTAAGTGACCGTGTAGGGATTGACAACCCCTTATCGCGTTGGTTGCGAGGATTTATTTGTTTGTGTAGGTGCGAGGGACTCGTGCGTGGCCTCCTACTGGATTGATACCTTGGTCCTCAAAAACTGAGGGAAATACTTACGCTAGTTTGCTGCATCACCCTTTCCTTTTCAAGGGAAAACCAACGCAGTGCTCAAGAGGTAGCAGACATCCAGACACAACTGGGAGAAACCTTATAGATAGAACCTTAACAGTAGTGTGGGGTAGAGAGCCAGCACTACTGGTATGTAGCAGCAACACCGGTTGGAAACCGACAGTACAGGCTACTGTTAGATGGGCCCCACCATGTCCCCCTGGCCAGGCTACAGTAGCAGCGCCTGTCCACCAATACGCACTACTAACAGGGACGTAGCAGTAGTGTTGTATTTTGTACATGCGCTACTACTGTTTATACACGGGTCCGGCTCCCAGGCACCGCTTAGCAGTAGTGTTGGATCCTAGCCCGCGCTACAGATGGTGTGCGTAGTAGCAGCGCTCTTTCCTTACTAGCGCTACTACTATGGGCACCTTATCCACCCTGTCGTTTCCTTTCTCCCTCATGCTCTCCCTCACACTCGCACATGCCCTCTCTGTCACCGCCGCCTGCCGTAGCCATCACCACCGAGGAATCTACCTCCCTCCCTCCTCCCACTGCCCTCCTCACTCCTCCCACTGCCCTCCTCACTCCTCCCAATGCCCTCCTCCCCTCCTCCTCTGGCCGCCTTCTCCTCCCTTCTCCCAATGCCCTCCTCCTCTCTCCTCTCTCCTCCCTCCTCCCACTGCCCTCATCACTCCTCCCACCTCTCTCTTGTTGGGGAACGTAGCAGAAATTCAAAATTTTCTACGCATCACCAAGATCAATCTATGGAGTAACTAGCAACGAGAGAGAGGGGAGTGCATCTTCATACCCTTGAAGATCGCGATGCGGAAGCGTTGCAAGAACGCGGTCGGTGGAGTCATACACGAAGCGATTCAGATCGCGGCCGAATCTGATCTAAGCACCGAACAACGGTGCCTCCGCGTTCAACACACGTGCAGCGCGGTGACATCTCCCGCGCCTTGATCCAGCAAGGGAGAGGGAGAGGTTGGGGAAGACTCCGTCCAGCAGCAGCACGACGGCGTGGTGGTGGTGGAGGAGCGTGGCACTCCAGCAGGGCTTCACCAAGCACTGCGAGAGACGAGGAGGGAGAGGGGTAGGGCTGCGCCAAGAGAGAGGGAGACTCATGTCTTCTGCAGCCCCAAAACCCCCACTATTTATAGGAGGAGGGGAGGAGGGTGCGCCCCCTCTAGGGTTCCCACCCCTAGGGGGGCGGCAGCCCTAGATGGGATGGAGGGGGGCGGCCAAGAGGGGGAGAGAGGGGGCGCGCCCTAGGGTGGGCCTTAGGCCCATCTGCGCCTAGGGTTTCCCCCTTTCCCCTCCAAGCTGCGCCTTGGGCCCTGGTGGGAGGCGCACCAGCCCACTCAGGGGCTGGTCCCTTCCCACTCTTGGCCCATGCAAGCCTCCGGGGCTGGTGGCCCCTCCCGGTGGACCCCCGGAACCCTCCGGTGTTCCCGGTACATTACCGGTGACGCCCGAAACTCATCCGGTGGCCAAAACCTCACTTCCTATATATATTATTGTTTACCTCCGGACCATTCCGGAACTCCTCGTGACGTCCGGGATCTCATCCGGGACTCCGAACAACATTCGGTAACCACGTATATCTATTCCCTATAACCCAAGCGTCATCGAACCTTAAGTGTGTAGACCCTACGGGTTCGGGAACCATGCAGACATGACCGAGACGTTCTCCGGCCAATAAACAACAGCGGGATCTGGATACCCATGTTGGCTCCCACATGTTCCACGATGATCTCATCGGATGAACCACGATGTCGGGGATTCAATCAATCCCGTATACAATTCCCTTTGTCAATCGGTATGTTACTTGCCCGAGATTCGATCGTCGGTATCCCAATACCTCGTTCAATCTCGTTACCGGCAAGTCACTTTACTCGTTCCGTAATGCATGATCCCGTGACTAACTCATTAGTCACATTGAGCTCATTATGATGATGCATTACCGAGTGGGCCCAGAGATACCTCTCCGTCATACGGAGTGACAAATCCCAGTCTCGATTCGTGCCAACCCAACAGACACTTTCGGAGATACCTGTAGTGTACCTTTATAGCCACCCAGTTACGTTGTGACGTTTGGTACACCCAAAGCATTCCTACGGTATCCGGGAGTTGCACAATCTCATGGTCTAAGGAAATGATACTTGACATTAGAAAAGCTCTTAGCAAACGAACTACACGATCTTGTGCTATGCTTAGGATTGGGTCTTGTCCATCACATCATTCTCCTAATGATGTGATCCCGTTATCAATGACATCCAATGTCCATGGTCAGGAAACCATAACCATCTATTGATCAACGAGCTAGTCAACTAGAGGCTCACTAGGGACATGTTGTGGTCTATGCATTCACACATGTATTATGGTTTCCGGTCAATACAATTATAGCATGAACAATAGACAATTATCATGAACAAGGAAATATAATAATAACCATTTTATTATTGCCTCTAGGGCATATTTCCAACAGTCTCCCACTTGCACTAGAGTCAATAATCTAGTTCACATCACTATGTGATTGTAATGAATCCAACACCCATGGGTTTGATCATATCTCGCTTGTGAGAGAGGTTATTAGTCAACGGGTCTGAATCTTTTCAGATCCGTGTGTGCTTTACAAATCTCTATGTCGTCTCCTAGACGAAGCTACCACGCGCTATTTGGAACTATTCCAAATAACTGCTCTACTATACGAATCCGGTCTACTACTCAGAGTCATCCAGATTAGTGTCAAAGTTTGCATCGGCGTAACCCTTTACGACGAACTCTTTTACCACCTCCATAATCGAGAAAATTTCCTTAGTCCACTAGTTACTAAGGATAACCTTGACCGCTGTCCTATGATCCATTCTGGATCACTCTTGTACCCCTTGACTGACTCATGGCAAGGCACACTTCAGGTGCGGTACACATCATAGCATACTGTAGAGCCTACGTCTAAAGCATAGGGGACGACCTTCGTCCTTTCTCTCTCTTCTGCCGTGGTCAGGTATTGAGTCTTACTCAATACTCACACCTTATAACACAGCCAAGAACTCCTTCTTTGCCGATCTATTTTGAACTCCTTCAAAATCTTGTCACGGTATGTATTCATTTGAAAGTACTATTAAGCGCTTTTGATCTATCCTTATAGATCTTGATGCTCAATGTTCAAGTAGCTTAATACAGGTTTTCCATTGAAAAACACTTTTCAAACAACCCTATATGCTTTCCAGAAATTCTACATCATTTCTGATCAACAATATGTCAACAACATATACTCATCAGAAATTCTATAGTGCTCCCACTCACTTCTTTGGAAATACAAGTTTCTCATAAACTTTGTATAAACCCAAAATCTTTGATCATCTCATCAAAGCGTATATTCCAACTCCGAGATGCTTACTCCAGTCCTTAGAAGGATCGCTGGAGCTTTGCATACTTGTTAGCATCTTTCAGGATTGACAAAAACTTCTGGTTGTATCACATACAACCTTTCCTCAAGAAAATCGTCGAGGAAACAATGTTTTGACATCCTATCTGCAAGATTTCATAAATGATGCAGTAACTGCTAATATAATTCCAACAGACTCTTAGCATCGCTATGAGTGAGAAAATCTCATCGTAGTCAACTCCTTGAACTTGTCGGAAAACATCTTAATGACAAGTCGAGCTTTCTTAATGGTGACACTTACCATCATTGTCCGTCTTCCTTTTAAAATCCATCTGCACCCAACAGCCTTACGACCATCAAGTAGTTCTTCCAAAGTCTATACTTTGTTTTTATACATGGATCCTCTCTCGGATTTTATGGCCTCGAGCCATTCGTCGGAATCCGGGCCCACCATCACTTCTCCATAGTTCGTAGGTTCATTGTTGTCTAGCAACATGATTTCCAAGACATGATTACCGTACCACTATGACGTAGTATGCATCCTTGTCAACCTACGAGGTTTGGTAGTGACTTGATCTGAAGTTTCATGATCACTATCATCAACTTACACTTCAATTGGTGTAGGCTCCACAGGAACAACTTCCTGTGCCCTGCTGCACACTAGTTGAAGTGACGGTTCAATAACCTCATCAAGTCTCCACCATCCTCCCACTCAATTCTTTCGAGAGAAACTTTTCCTCGAGAAAGGACCCGTTTCTAGAAACAATCACTTTTGCTTCCAGATCTGAAATAGGAGGTATACCCAACTGTTTTGGGTATTCTATGAAGATGCATTTATCCGCTTTGGGTTCGAGCTTATCAGCCTGAAACTTTTCACATAAGCGTCGCAGCCCCAAACTTTTAAGAAACGACAGCTTAGGTTTCTCTAAACCAGAGTTCATACGGTGTCGTCTCAACGGAATTGCGTGGTGCCCTATTTAAAGTGAATGCGGTTGTCTCTAATGCCTAAGCCATAAACGATAGTGGTAATTCGATAAGAGACATCATGGTATGCACTATATCCAATAGGGTGCAGTTATGATGTTCGGACACACCATCACACTATGGTGTTCCAGGCGGTATTAGTCGTGAAACAATTTCCACAATGTCTTAATTGTGTGCCAAACTCGTAACTCAGATATTCATCTCTATGATCATATCATAGACATTTTATCCTCTTGTCACGACGATCTTCAACTTCACTCTGAAATCACTTGAACCTTTCAATAATTCAGACTTGTGTTTCATCAAGTAAATATACTTAGCATCTACTCAAATCATCTGTGAAGTAAGAACATAACGATATCCACTGCGTGCCTCAGCACTCATTGGACTGCACACATCAAAATGTATTACTTCCAACAAGTTGCTCTCTTGTTCCATCTTACTGAAAACGAGGCCTTTCAGTCATCTTGCCCATGTGGTATGATTTGCATGTCTCAAGTGATTCAAAATCAAGTGAGTCCAAACGATCCATCTGTATGGACTTTCTTCATGCATATCTACCAATAGACATGGTTTGCATGTCTCAATCTTTTCAAAAACGAGTGAGTCCAAAGATCCATCAACATGGAGCTTCTTCATGCGTTTTATACCAATATGAGTCAAATGGCAGTGCCACAAGTATGTGGTACTATCATTACTATTTTATATCTTTTGGCATGAACATGTGTATCACTACGATCGAGATTCAATAAACCATTCATTTTAGGTGCAAGACCATTGAAGGTATTATTCAAATAAATAGAGTAACCATTATTCTCCTTAAATGAATAACCGTATTGCGATAAACATAATCCAATCATGTCTATGCTCAACGCAAACACCAAATAACAATTATTTAGGTTTAATACCAATCCCGATGGTAGAGGGAGCGTACGATGTTTGATTACATCAACCTTGGAAACACTTCCAACACATATCGTCATCTCACCTTTAGCTAGTCTCCGTTTATTCCGTAGCCTTTTATTTTGAGTTACCAACACTTAGCAACTGAATCGGTATCTAATACCCTGGTGCTACTAGGAGTACTAGTAAAGTACACATTAATATAATGTATATCCAATATACTTCTGTCGATCTTGCATGCCTTCTCATCTACCAAGTATCTAGGGTAGTTTTGCTTCAGTGATCGTTCCCCTCATTGCAGAAGCACTTAGTCTCGGGTTTGGGTTCAACCTTGGGTTTCTTCACTAGAGCAACAACTGATTTGCCGTTTCATGAAGTATCCCTTCTTTCCGTTGCCCTTCTTGAAACTAGTGGTTTTACTAACCATCAACAATTGATGCTGCTACTTGATTTCTACTTTCGCGGTGTAAAACATCGCGAGTAGCTCAAGGATCATCATATCTATCCCTGATATGTTATAGTTCATCACGAAGCTCCAGTAGCTTGGTGGCAGTGACTTTGGAGAAACATCACTATCTCATCTTGAAGATAAATCCCACTCGATTCAAGCGATTGTAGTACTCAGACAATCTGAGCACACGCTCAACGATTGAGCTTTTCTCCCTTAGTTTGTAGGCTCAAGAAACTTGTCAGAGGTCTCACACCTCTTGACGTGGGCACAAGCCTGAAATCCCAATTTCAGCCCTTGAAACATCTCATATGTTCCGCGACGTTTCAAAACGTCTTCGGTGCCTCAATTCTATACCGTTTTAACATTACGCACTGAACTATCACGCAGTCATCAAAACGTGTATGTCAGATGTTCGCAACATCTACAAACGACGCTCGAGGTTCAGCACACCGAGCGGTGCATTAAGAACATAAGCCTTCTGTGCAGCAATGAGGACAATCCTCAGTTTACGGACCCAGTCCGCATAATTGCTACTATCAACTTTCAACTAAATTTTCTCTAGGAACATATCTTAAACAGTAGAACTAAAGCGTAAGCTATGACATAATTTGCAAAGACCTTTTGACTATGTTCATGATAATTAAGTTCATCTAATTATTTAATGAACTCCCACTCAGATAGACATCCCTCTAGTCATCTAAGTGATACATGATCCGAGTCAACTAGGCCGTGTCCGATCATCACGTGAGACGGACTAGTCATCATCGGTGAACATCTTCATGTTGATCGTATCTGCTATACGACTCATGTTCGACCTTTCGGTCTCTCGTGTTCCGAGGCCATGTCTGTACATGCTAGGCTCGTCAAGTCAACCTAAGTGTTTCGCATGTGTAAATCTGGCTTACACCCGTTGTATGCGAACGTTAGAATCTATCACACCCGATCATCACGTGGTTCTTCGAAACAACGAACCTTCGCAACGGTGCATAGTTAGGGGGGACACTTTCTTGAAATTATTGCAAGGGATCATCTTATTTATGCTACCGTCGTTCTAAGCAAATAAGATGTAAACATGAAAAACATCACATGCAAATCATAAAGTGACATGATATGGCCAATATCATCTTGCGCCTTTTGATCTCCATCTTCGAGGCGCGGCATGATCACCTTCGTCACTGGTATGACACCATGATCTCCATCATCGTGTCTTCATGAAGTTGTCTCGCCAACTATTACTTCTACTACTATGGCTAACGGTTAGCAATAAAGTAAAGTAATTACATGGCGTTTTTCATTGACACGCAGGTCATACAATAAATTAAGACAACTCCTATGGCTCACGCCGGTTGTCATAATCATCGACATGCAAGTCGTGATTACTATTACAAGAACATGATCAATCTCATACATCACATATATATAATTCGTCACATCCTTTTGGCCATATCACATCACATAGCATACCCTGCAAAAACAAGTTAGACGTCCTCTAATTGTTGTTGCATGTTTTACGTGGCTGCTATGGGTTTCTAGCAAGAACGTTTCTTACCTACTCAAAAGCCACAACGGTGATATGCCAATTGCTATTTACCCTTCATAAGGACCCTCTTCATCGAATCCGATCCGACTAAAGTGGGAGAGACAGACACCCGCTAGCCACCTTATGCATCAAGTGCATGTCAGTCGGTGGAACCTATCTCACGTAAGAGTACGTGTAAGGTCGGTCCGGGCCGCTTCATCCCACAATGCCGCTGAATCAAGATAAGACTAGTAACGGTAAGCAAATTGAACAAATCATCGCCCACAACTACTTTGTGTTCTACTCGTGCATAGAATCTACGCATAGACCTAGCTCATGATGCCACTGTTGGGGAACGTAGCAGAAATTCAAAATTTTCTACGCATCACCAAGATCAATCTATGGAGTAACTAGCAATGAGAGAGAGGGGAGTGCATCTTCATACCCTTGAAGATCGCAATGCGGAAGCGTTGCAAGAACGCGGTCGGTGGAGTCGTACACGAAGCGATTCAGATCGTGGCCAAATCCGATCTAAGCACCGAACAACGGTGCCTCCGCGTTCAACACACGTGCAGCCCGGTGACGTCTCCCGCGCCTTGATCCAGCAAGGGAGAGGGAGAGGTTGGGGAAGACTCCGTCCAGCAGCAGCACGATGGCGTGGTGGTGGTGGAGGAGCGTGGCACTCCAGCAGGACTTCGCCAAGCACTGCGAGAGACGAGGAGGGAGAGGGGTAGGGCTGCGCCAAGAGAGAGGGAGGCTCATGTCTTCTGCAGCCCCAAAACCCCCACTATTTATAGGAGGAGGGGAGGAGGGTGCGCCCCCTCTAGGGTTCCCACCCCTAGGGGGGCGGCAGCCCTAGATGGGATGGAGGGGGGCGGCCAAGAGGGGGAGAGAGGGGGCGCGCCCTAGGGTGGGCCTTAGGCCCATCTGCGCCTAGGGTTTCCCCCTTTCCCCTCCAAGCTGCGCCTTGGGCCCTGGTGGGAGGCGCACCAGCCCACTCCGGGGCTGGTCCCTTCCCACTCTTGGCCCATGCAAGCCTCCGGGGCTGGTGGCCCCTCCCGGTGGACCCCCGGAACCCTCGTGGTCCCGGTACATTACCGGTGACGCCCGAAACTCTTCCGGTGGCCAAAACCTCACTTCCTATATATTATTGTTTACCTCTGGACCATTCCGGAACTCCTCGTGACGTTCGGGATCTCATCCGGGACTCCGAACAACATTCGGTAACCACGTATATCTATTCCCTATAACCCTAGCGTCATCGAACCTTAAGTGTGTAGACCCTACGGGTTCGGGAACCATGCAGACATGAACGAGACGTTCTCCGACCAATAACCAACAGCGGGATCTCGATACCCATGTTGGCTCCCACATGTTCCTCGATGATCTCATCAGATGAACCACAATGTCGGGGATTCAATCAATCCCATATACAATTCCCTTTGTCAATCGGTATGTTACTTGCCCGAGATTCGATCGTCGGTATCCCAATACCTCGTTCAATCTCGTTACCGGCAAGTCTCTTTACTCGTTCCATAACGCATGATCCCGTGGCTAACTCATTAGTCACATTGAGCTCATTATGATGATGCATTACCGAGTGGGCCCAGAGATACCTCTCCGTCATACGGAGTGACAAATCCCAGTCTCGATTCGTGCCAACCCAACAGACACTTTCGGAGATACCTGTAGTGTACCTTTATAGCCACCCAGTTACGTTGTGACGTTTGGTACACCCAAAGCATTCCTACGGTATCCGGGAGTTGCACAATCTTATGGTCTAAGGAAATGATACTTGACATTAGAAATGCTCTTAGCAAATGAACTACACGATCTTGTGCTATGCTTAGGATTGGGTCTTGTCCATCACATCATTCTCCTAATGATGTGATCCCGTTATCAATGACATCCAATGTCCATGGTCAGGAAACCATAACCATCTATTGATCAACGAGCTAGTCAACTAGAGGCTCACTAGGGACATGTTGTGGTCTATGCATTCACACATGTATTACGGTTTCCGGTCAATACAATTATAGCATGAACAATAGACAATTATCATGAACAAGGAAATATAATAATAACCATTTTATTATTGCCTCTAGGGCATATTTCCAACATCTCTATGTAGAATTTAGTAAAAAAAATAGGTAGAATTTGATTGTAGAATGTATGTTTTTTTGAATAAAATATAACATATAGCTTATATGAATAGAATGTAGGTATGTTGAATAGAATAAAATACGAAATATAAATAGAATGGAGATCTTTAGAATAGAATAGGTAGATCGATCGATAGATGGATGGATGGATAGATGCTAGGGTTAGAACTAAGGTATTTTTGGTAACATAATTTTTTAGTAATAAAACTAGTAATAGAATTTTTTAGTAAATTTAGGTCTTTTGAATAGAGTATAATAGTAAGTGTAGAATAGAGTAGGAAAATTAGAAAATGTTCAATAAATTTAGGTCTTTTGAAGCAAATACCTTTAAGTATTTTAGGTAATAAAATATAAAAACATTGTATATACAAGAATGTTAATAGTGAATGGTGTTGCTCATACAATTTTTATGAATGGTAATAGAATATAAAAATTTTATGATCGTTAGATGGATGGATGCATGGGTGCATTATTGATTGTTGCACTTTTGTTTCATTGTTGATTTTGAAACAAGCTGACAAAATGGATGCATAGATGCGTTTTGCAGGGACACCTCCGACTGGCCTATGTTTGCCGAAATGTTGATTCATTTCCGTTCCTGCAAATTTCAGGCGCTCGATATGTCCTAATTTAGAAAAAGGCCTGCCGAATTTTTTTGTGAATTTTGGCATGACTTGTGCTAGAAACTAGGAAATATCGAGTGCTTGTGATTTGCCGAGACTGGAATTAATCAACATCCCAGCAGAAGATAGGCCATTTTTATGCCATTGTTCCATATATGTAATGGGTTGACATTTAATGTGTTGGGTATCCTTGCTTCGTATTTGAGAGAGAAGAATCCCGGCTATTGTCGTGGGGGTCGCTTCTCTTTTTTCGAAGGTGCTAGACAAATTGGTGTAATGCACTTTCGAACGAAAGGAGTAGTGACCATTCCCGACGGTCGCAATATGAGAGAGGTAGTGTCCACCATATATGAGAGAATAAGAATGCCGACTATTGTCGTGGGGGTCGCTCTTCCTCTTCTTTATCATGATAGACCTTTTGGTAATGCATGGAAAGGAAGAGAAGAGCGACCATCACCGGCGGTCAAATTATCTGTGAGGGAGTGTCCACCATATACGGTCCAAATATGCGACAGCAAGAATCCCTACTGTTGTCCTAGTGGTAATCATAATCATAATCAGAGGAGTATTAATTATCATTAAGGATCTGAAAATATAATCTTCCACCGGATAAACCAACTAGCATCTACTACAAGGAGTAATCAACACTACTAGCAACCCACAGGTACCAATCTGAGGTTTTGGGACCAAGATCGAATACAAGATATGAACTAGGGTTTGAGAGGAGATGGTCCTGGTGAAGATGTTGATGGAGATTGACCCCCTCTCGATGAGAGGATCGTTGGTGATAACGATGGCGATGATTTCCCCCTCCCGGAGGGAAGTTTCCCCGGCAGAGCAGCTCCGCCGGAGCCCTAGATTGATTCTGCCCAGGTTCCGCCTCGAGACGGCGGCGCTTCGTCCTGAAAGGTTCTTCTTGATTTTTCCAGGGTAAAAGACACCATATAGCCAAAGATGGGCACCGGAGGCCTGCCAGGGGGCCCACAAGGTCGGGGGGCGCGCCCTCCACCCTTGTGGCTGGCTGGTGGCCCCCTCTGGTACTTTCTTCGCCCAATATTTTTTATATATTCAAAAAACGTGCTTCGTGAAGTTTCAAGACTTTTGGAGTTGTGCAGAATAGGTCTCGAATATTTGCTCCTTTTCCAGTCCAGAATTCCAGCTGCCGGCATTCTCCCTCTTCATGTAAACCTTATAAAATAAGAGAGAATAGGCATAAGTATTGTGATGCAATGTGTAATAACAGCCCATAATGCAATAAATATCAATATAAAAGCATGATGCAAAATGGACGTATCAACTCCCCCAAGCTTAGACCTCGCTTGTCCTTAAGCGAAAGCCGATATCAATAAATATGTCCGCATGTTTAGAGATAGAGGTGTCGATAAAATAAAATACACACATGAGGGCATCATGATCTTCTTTAGAATAGCAACATATATATTGCCATATAATTTCTTATGTCAAAGTAACAATTCATTCACAAGATAAAGTATGAATCAGAAACTTTATTGAAAACTAACAAACTATGATCTCAGTCATTGAAGCAATTGCAATTTATCATAACGTCGGAAAGAGTCAATTAAAGAGCATTTCAGCAAGTCTACATACTCAACTATCATTTAGTCTTTCACAATTGCTAGCACTCACGTGATACTTGTGGGTTCAAAGCTTCACTCGGACACAGAGAAAGATAGGGGCTTATAGTTTTGCCTCCCAACCTTTAACCTCAAGGGTAATACTTTACGAAAACCTACATCCGAGTGGGTATATATATCCGGATATCTCCAACACAAAGAGCTTGCCAAAGGAAAAAGTGTAAAAAGGAAAGGTGATGATCACCATGACTCTTGTATAAGGGTAGGAGATAAAGGTAAAAGATAGGCCCTTCGCAGAGGGAAGCAGAGGTTGTCATGCGCTTTTAGGGTTGGATGTACAAAATCTTAATGCGAAAGAACGTCACTTTATATTGCCGCTTATGATAAGGACCTTTATTATGTAGTATGTCGCTTTTATTTCTTCCATATCACAAGTTCGTATAAAGCTTATTTTCCTCACACTAATAGATCATACATATTTAGAGAGCAATTTTTATTGCTTGCACCAATGACAACTTACTTGAAGGATCTTACTCAATCCATAGGTAGGTATGGTGGACTCTCATGGCAAAACTGGGTTTAGGGATGTTTGGAAGCACAAGTAGTATCTCTACTTGGTGCAAAGAATTTTGGCTAGCATGAGAGGGAAAGGAAGCTCAACATGTTGGATGATCCAAAACAATATAACTTCTATTCAGATATAAGAAAACATAACCCATTATGTTGTCTTCCTTGCCCAACATCAACCTTTTAGCATGTCATATTTTAATGAGTGTCCACAATTACAAAAGTCCAAGATAGTGTATTTATGTGAAGCCTCTCTTTCTTTATTACTTCCTATTAATTGCAACAATGACCAAAACTATGTTTGTCAACTCTCAACAACTTTTATTCAACATACTCTTTATATGTGAAGTCATTACTCTACATAAGATCAATATATGATCTTTTTCTTTCTTTTTATTCTTTCTTTTATTTAATTCCCTCAAGATCATAGCAAGAAAGCAAAGCCCTTCACTCAAAACTACTCTTTATTATATAACTCACAGACTCGATTACATAGAGGGAACATAAAGCAAAACTCAAGGCTAGATCATACTAAAAACTTTATTCTACTAGATCAAGATATAACCAAAAGGATCGAACTAAGAAAAACGATAAAGATAAAGATGTGATGGTGATACGATACCGGGGCACTCCCCCAAGCTTGGCAGTTGCCAAGCGGAGTGCCCATACGCAAGTATTTAAGTTTCTTTCTTCAGAGGTGATGATGATGGAGTTGTTGCATTTTTCTTCTCTAGCTTGCGTCTGAAGTTAAAATGCTCCTCCCTCAAATCCTCATTATCTTTTTGCATAATGCCGCCTTGCTGTCCTGTGAAAAACATGGTGGGATAGATTGAACCTTAGGGAGGCTTGACTTCTTGAACTCCACATGCATATCGCCAGGTTGGGGCAGTGGACCGTCCTCTTCATCGGAGCTTGTCCCCTCCTTCCCCTCTGGCTCATAGTCTTCTTCTTCCTCCGTGGTCCAACCATAATGTTCCATATCCCCATATACTTTTGGCTTTGTGACATAATCAGCCATGTTGCTCTCTCCATCAGAGTCTTGGGACTACATCTTGCTCCAAATCTGCTGCAGGAATAGCTCAAAACGAAAACAGAGGATTTTTTCGTGGTACGGTGGTCCAAATCTTTGGGAGATTAAATAATGAATTTTTACCGATCATAAGAAGGATCATGCAAGAAAAAACGGAGTCTGGAAGGCACAAGAGGTGGCCACAAGGTCGGGGGGCGCCCCCGTGGGGTAGGGCGCGCCCTCCACCCTTGTGGTGGCCTCGTGTCTCTCTCGGACTACTTTTAATTTTCTTAATTTTTTAAATATTCCAAAACAGAGAAAATTTATCATTGGAAACATTTTGGAGCCAGTTTACTTATCGTACAACATACCTATTCCTTTCGGAGTCCGAAACGTTCTGGAAGGTGTCCCATATGTACTCCTCTGGGCTTACGGTACCAATTATATTGGTTTCAACATTTATGGGAGTACCTAAGATATAATGTCTGAGTCTTTGGCCGTTTACCACCTTCGGATTTTTGCCTTCGGCATTATTGATTTTTATGGCACCGGAACGACATACCTCCTCGATGATGTAAGGGCCTTCCCATTTAGAGAGAAGTTTTCCTGCAAAAACACTTAAACGAGAGTTGTATAGCAAAACATGATCACCTACATTAAACTCACGCTTTTGTATCCTTTTATCATGCCATCTTTTAACTTTTTCTTTAAACAACTTAGCATTCTCATAGGCTTGGGTTCTCCATTCATCAAGTGAGCTAATATCAAATAACCTCTTCTCACCGGCAAGTTTTAAATCATAATTGAGCTCTTTAATAGCCCAATATTCCTTATGTTCTAGCTCAAGAGGCAAGTGACATGCTTTTCCATAAACCATTTTATACGGAGACATACCCATAGGATTCTTATAAGCAGTTCTATAAGCCCACAAAGCATCATCAAGTTTCTTAGACCAATTCTTCCTAGATCTATTAACAATCTTTTGCAAAATTAATTTAATCTCTCTATTGCTCAATTCTACTTGACCACTAGACTGAGGGTGGTATGGAGATGCAATTATATGATTAACATCATATTTATCAAGCATTTTACGAAAAGCACCATGAATAAAATGTGAACCACCATCAGTCATTAAATATCTAGGGACTCCAAACCTCGGAAAAGTAACTTCTTTAAGCATTTTAATAGAAGTGTTGTGACCAGCACTACTAGTTGGAATAGCTTCTACCCACTTAGTAACGTAATCAACAGCAACTAAAATATGTGTATACCCATTAGAGGAAGGAAAAGGTCCCATATAATCAAAGCCCCAAACATCAAATGGTTCAATAACAAGTGAATAGTTCATAGGCATTTCCTGACGTCTACTAATATTATCAATTCTTTGACATTGATCACAAGACAAGACAAACTTATGAGCATTCTTAAAAAGAGTAGGCCAATAAAAACCGGATTGCAATACCTTATGTGCAGTTCTATCTCTAGTGTGGTGTCCTCCGTAAGACTCGGAATGGCACTTGCATAGGATCTGTTCCTGTTCATGCTCAGGTACACAACGTCTAATAACACCATCTACTCCTTCTTTATAAAGGTGTGGGTCATCCCAAAAGTAATGTATTAAATCATAGAAAACTTTTTCTTTTGCTAGTATCTGAAACTAGGTGGTATAAATTTAGCAAAAATATAATTAGCATAATCAGCATACCATGGAGTATTATGAGAAGCATTTATGACATTTAATTTTTCATCAAGAAAACTATCATCAATAGGCAGTGGGTCATCAAGAACATTCTCTAACCTAGATAGGTTGTCTGCAACGGGGTTCTCAGCTCCCTTTCTATCAATAATATGCAAATCAAATTCTTGCAGCAAAAGAACCCATCTAATAAGTCTAGGTTTAGCATCTTTCTTTTCCATAAGGTATTTAATAGCAGCATGAGCAGTGTGAACAGTCACTTTGGAATCAACAATATAAGGTATAAACTTATCACATGCAAATACAACTGCTACAAATTCTTTTTCAGTGGTAGCATAATTTCTCTGGGCACTGTCTAGAGTTTCACAAGCATACTGAATAACATTTAATTTCTTATCAACTCTTTGTTCTAGAACAGCACCAACAGCATAATCACTAGCATCGCACATAATTTCAAAGGGTAAATTCCAATCAGGTGGCTGAACACTAGGTGAAGAAATCAAGGCTTTCTTAAGTATTTCAAATGCTTGTACACAATCATCATCGAAAACGAAAGGAACATCTTTTTGTAAGAGATTAGTGAGAGGCCTAGAAATTTTAGAGAAGTCTTTAATAAACCTCCTATAGAAACCAGCATGACCAAGGAAACTTCTTATACCTTTGATATCTTTAGGAAACGGGATCTTTTCAATAGCATCTACTTTAACTTTATCAACTTCAATACCTCTTTCAGAAATTTTATGCCCCAAGACAATACCTTCATTAACCATAAAGTGGCACTTCTCCCAATTCAATACAAGATTAGTTTCTTCACATATCTGCAAAACTCGATCAAGGTTGCTTAAGCAATCATCAAAAGAAGTTCCGTAAACGGAGAAATCATCCATGAAAACCTCAACAATATTTTCACAAAAGTCAGAGAATATAGCAGTCATACATCTTTGAAAGGTAGCAGGTGCATTACATAAACCAAAAGTCATACGTCTATAAGCAAAGGTACCAAAAGGGCAAGTAAAAGTGGTTTTCTCTTGATCATCCTATGACATAGGTATTTGAGAGAAACCAGAATAACCATCTAGAAAGCAAAAATGTGTATGCTTGGATAATCTTTCTAGCATTTGGTCAATAAAAGGCAGAGGGTAATGATCTTTTCTAGTAGCTTTATTTAATTTGCAAAAATCAATTACCATTCTATAACCTGTAACAATTCTTTGTGGAATCAATTCATTCTTATCATTAGGAACTACAGTAATACCTCCTTTCTTAGGGACACAATATACATGACTTACCCATTGACTATCAGCAATAGGATACATTATACCTGCCTCTAGAAGCTTTAGTATTTCATTTCTTACCACTTCTTTCATCTTAGGATTTAACCGTCATTGATGATCAACAACTGGTTTAGCATCTTTCTCCAATTTAATTTCGTGCTAGCATAGAGTGGGACTAATGCCCTTAAGATCATCAAGAGTATATCCAATAGCGGCACGGTGCTTCTTCAGAGTTTTCAGTAAGTTCTTTTCTTCATGCTCTGAAAGGTTAACACTAATAATAACAGGATATATCTTCTTTTCATCTAGATAAGCATATTTCAGAGTATCAGGTAATTGTTTAAGCTCAAACACGGGATCACCCTTAGGTGGAGGAGGATCTCCAAGGATTTCAATAGGCAAATTGTGTTTCAAAATAGGTCCCTGATTAAAGAATACTTCATCTATTTCCCTTCTTTCATTAATAAACATATCATTTTCATGGTCTAGTAAATACTGTTCTAAAGGATCAGCAGGAGGAACGGCAATAGAAGCAACACCAATAATTTCATCCTTACTAGGTAATTCTTTATCATGAGGTTGTCTACGAAATTTAGAGAAATTAAAATCATGAGACATATCCCCTAAACCAACAGTAACAATATCTTTCTCGCAGTCTATCTTAGCATTAACAGTATTCAGGAAAGGTCTACCAAATATTATGGGACAAAAATTATCTTGTGGGGAACTAAGAACAAGAAAAACAGTAGGATATTTAATTTTCCCACACAAGACTTCAACATCCCGAACAATCCCAATTGGTGATATAGTGTCTCTATTAGCAAGCTTAATCGTAACATCAATATCTTCTATCTCAGCAGGTGCAATATCATTCATAATTTCTTTATAGAAGGTATAAGGAATTGCACTCACACTAGCACCCACATCACATAAGCCATGATAACAATGATCCTATTTTAACAGAAACAACAGGCATGCCAACAACAGGTCTATGTTTATCTTTAGTATCAGGTTTAGCAATTCTAGCAACTTCATCACAGAAATAAATAACATGCCCATCAATATTATCCACCAAGAGATCTTTAACGATAGCAATACTAGGCTCAACTTTAATTTTTTCAGAGGGTTTGGGTGGTCTAATATTACTTTTGTTGACCACAGTTGAAGCTTTAGCATGATCCTTTATTCTAATAGGAAAATGTGGTTTCTCAATATAAGTAGTAGGAACAATAGGATCAACATTATAAATAATAGTTTCTTCTTCAACTTTAATAGGTTAAACTACTTTAACTTCAATGGGAGGATGATATTTAAACCACTTCTCCTTAGGGAGATCAACATGAGTAGCAAAAGATTCACAAAAAGAAGCTACTATCTCAGAGTCAAGTCCATATTTAGTGCTAAAATCATGAAAAGCGTCGGTATCCATAAAAGACTTAACACAATCGAACTTAAGGTTTATACCTGACTCCTTACCTTCATCGAGATCCCAATCATCAGAGTTGAGTTTAATTCTTTCCAATAAGTCCCATTTGAATTCAATATCCTTCTTCATATAGGAACTAATACAAGAAGTATCGAGCATGGATCGATCATTATGAGAAAGCCGAGCATAAAAAATTTGAATAATAACTTCTCTTGAGAGCTCATGATTGGGGCATGAATATAACATTGACTTAACCCTCCCCCAAGCTTGAGCGATAATTTCTCCTTCACGAGGCCAAAAATTATATATATATATATATATATATATATATATATATATATATATATATATATAATTCTGATCACGATGAACCAGATGCATAGGATAAAACTTCTGATGAATTCTAATTTCAATCTGTTGTAGTTCCATGATCCAGTATCATCCAATAGCCTATACCATGGCAATGCCTTTCCCTTCAAAGATAAAGGGAATACCTTCTTCTTGACCACATCCTCGGGCATACCCGTAAGCTTAAATAATCCACAAACTTCATCCACATAGATTATGTGCATATCGGGATGTAATGTTCCATCTCCTGGATAAGGATTAGCTAGCAGTTTCTCTATCATACCCGAAGGAATTTCATAATAAATATTTTCAGTAGGTGCAGTAGGTTGAGGAGTAACTAATTGTGGTTCCGGTTGAGGTGAAGATACCCCGAACAAACCCCTCAAAGGATTATTTTCCATAGTAACAAGTGACAGTAAATTTCAGCACACTATATACTGTTTCCTTACCAAAGGCGCTTCACTCCATGGCAACGGCGCCAAAAGAGAGTCTTGATGACCCACAAGTATAGGGGATCTAACGTAGTCCTCTCGATAAGTAAGAGTGTTGAACCCAATGAGGAGCAGAAGGAAATGACAAGCGGTTTTCAGCAAGGTATTCTCTGCAAGCACTGAAATTATCGGGAACAAATAGTTGTGTGATAAGATAATTTGTAATGGGTAACAAGTAACAAAAGTAAACAAGTTGCAGCAAGGTGGCCCAATCCTTTTTGTAGCAAAGGAAAAGCCTGGACGAACTCTTATATAAAGCAAAGCGCTCCCGAGGACGCATGGGAATTGTTGTCAAGCTAGTTTTCATCATGCTCATATGATTCGCGTTCGTTACTTTGATAATTTGATATGTGGGTGGACCGGTGCTTGGGTGCTACCCTTCCTTGGACAAGCCTCCCACTTATGATTAACCCCCCTCGCAAGCATCCGCAACTACGAAAGAAGTATTAAGGTAAACCTAACCATAGCATGAAACATATGGATCCAAATCAGCCCCTTACGAAGCAACGCATAAACTAGGGTTTAAGCTTCTGTCACTCTAGCAACCCATCATCTACTTATTACTTCCCAATGCCTTCGCCTAGGCCCAAACAATGGTGAAGTGTCATGTAGTCGACGTTCACATCGCACCACTAGAGGAGAGACAACATACATCTCATCAAAATATCGAACGAATACCAAATTCACATGATTACTTATAACAAGACTTCTCCCATGTCCTCAGGAACAAACGTAACTACTCACAAAGCATAATCATAATCATAATCAAAGGATTATTAATTATCGTTAAGGATCTGAAAATATAATCTTCCACCGGATAAACCAACTAGCATCAACTACAATGAGTAATCAACACTACTAGCAACCCACAGGTACCAATCTGAGGTTTTGGGACCAAGATCAAATACAAGAGATGAACTAGGTTTGAGAGGAGATGGTGCTGGTGAAGATGTTGATGGAGATTGAACCCCTCTCCATGAGAGGATCGTTGGTGATAACGATGGCGATGATTTCCCCCTCCCGGAGGGAAGTTTCCCCGGCAGAGCAGCTCCGCCGGAGCCCTAGATTGTTTCTGCCCAGGTTCCGCCTCGAGATGGCGGCGCTTTGTCCCGAAAGCTTCTTCTTGATTTTTCCAGTGTAAAAGAGACCATATAGCCAAAGATGGGCACCGGAGGCCTGCCAGGGGGCGCACCCAGGGGGTAGGGCGCGCCCTCCACCCTTGTGGCTGGCTGGTGGCCCCCCTCTGGTACTTTCTTCGCCTAATATTTTTTATATATTCCAAAAACATGCTCCGTGAAGTTTCAGGACTTTTGGAGTTGTGCAGAATAGGTCTCTAATATTTACTCCTTTCCAGTCGAGAATTCCAGCTGCCGGCATTCTCCCTCTTCATGTAAACCTTATAAAATAAGAGAGAATAGGCATAAGTATTGTGATACACTGTGTAATAACAACCCATAATGCAATAAATATCAATATAAAAGTATGATGCAAAATGGACGTATCATTATGCTTTTCGGGTTAAGCTCTACAATGCGCTTAACCACTCCCATTTCGATTGCTCAAATTGAGGAGCTCTCTGCAAGGCATACGGATTTGAAGAGAATATGCAAATAACCTTTGATATTCGTCCAAGATATTGAAGATAATATCGACATTTGGGTGGATGTGGATATGCCTCCAGTTTTGCCCAAATGTGAGTTTGCCAAACTAATTTGTTAAGTAATTTCTATTGTTTATTTAAAAATATTTGGTGTTCGTCGCTACTAAACATTTTTATTTATAATTGTCAGCTTATTTCTTATCTTGAAGAAATACTTGGAAAGTTGTGGACGGAACGTACTACAGCTATGGCTCTGAGCTTAATTGTGAAGAGAAAATCTTGTCTCATTTATAGATGATGTTGAGACTTTTAAGACCAATCACTTTTGTTAGCCCAAGTTATACTGGATACGTGTCACTAGTCCATGAGTTGCATGATGGTAACTCCATTGCCAAAAACTTGGTATGATTTTGTTAATGATGGTAACTTCGTTGCATACATTCTTCTTCAGTAAACTACAGTGCTAACTATATAGGTTACTATGTTGTTCAACAGAAGCTCCCGAGAAAAGTTTTTCCTCACATGATGCTTACCGAAGGGAGTATGTATATGGTTAGCTTACAACTGTTTCCGCCGATGGCTTACCAAAGTGCATACTATATTTCTATGAAAGATGGAAGGCTCAATATGAAAGAATGGAGCAAACTAATGAAGGCGCGCACGCAACCGATTGGAGACAACATGTGTATGTGCAAGCCAGAAGTTGGCGATAGGTGGATCTCCTTTCTCCATTTTGAAGATGGACCGGTTTATCTGTTTTATGCTATTTTACCTAGGAGAGAGGACTAGGTCCTAGGTAGTAAGAACAATTAGCTAGTGTTGATTATGACTATGATGATGATGATTAGTTGTTATTACGATGATGATGAGTTATGTGCTACAATGTGTTAGCTAAAATGATGAGTTGTTATATGACTCATAGATTGTTATGACGATGATGATGATGATGAGTTGTTATTACGAAGACGATGATGATGATGATGATGATGATGATGATGATGATGATGACAATGATGATGATGATTAGTTATTATACTTTGGATCCATCCACTTGAATCTAATCCGTGTTTCTTTCACCCAATCATATAATAACTCATCATGATCATAAAATCATATGATGAGACTACTTTATGAAACCTGTACAAATACAGCGCAAATACGCAGAAGAAAGTAAAAATGCAGGAAATTTTAGCAGTAGCGTTGGTTATACACACACTACTGCTAGCTACTTCTAGGTAGGGTAGCAGTAGTGTTGGTTGGACCCACACTACTGCTAGGTAGGGTAGCAGTAGCGCTGGTATATCCAGCGCTACTACTAAGCAATAGCGCTGGTATATCCAGCGCTACTACTAAGCAATAGCTATAGCGCCATATCAGTAGCGCGGGACCCTGCTACCTCTTGAGAACTGCGTTGGTTTTCCCTTGAAGAGGAAAGTAGCGTAAGTATTTCCCTCAGTTTTTGAGAACCAAGGTATCAATCCATTAGGAGACCACGCTCAAGTCCCTCGTACCTGCACAAACAAATAAGAACCTTGCAACCAACGCGATAAAGGGGTTGTTAGTCCCTTCACGGCCACTTGCAAAAGTGAGATCTGATAGAGATGATAAGATAATATTTTTGGTATTTTTATGATAAAGACTAGAAGTAAAGAAAGCAAAATAAACGGTAATAGAAATAACGGTAGATTAATATGATAGAGAATAGACCCGGGGGCCATAGGTTTCACTAGTGGCTTCTCTCAAGATAGCATAAGTATTACGGTGGGTAAACAAATTACTATCAAGCAATTGATAGAATTGAGCATAGTTATGAGAATATCTAGGTATGATCATGTATATAGGCATCACGTCCGTGACAAGTAGACCGACTCTTGCCTTCTTCTACTACTATTACTCCACACATCGACCGCTATCCAGCATGCATCTAGAGTATTAAGTTCATAAGAACGGAGTAACGCTGTGATGTAGAGGGATAAACTCATGCAATATGATATAAACCCCATCTTTTTATCCTTGATGGCAACAATACAATACGTGTCGTTTCCCCTACTGTCACTGGGATCGAGCACCGCAAGATTGAACCCAAAGCTAAGCACTTCTCCCATTGCAAGAAAGATCAATCTAGTAGGCCAAACCAAACTGATAATTCGAAGAGACTTGCAAAGATAACCAATCATACATAAAAGAATTCAGAGAAGATTCAAATATTTTTCATAGATAATCTTGATCATAAACCCACAATTCATCGGATCTCGACAAACACGCCGCAAAAGAAGATTACATCAAATAGATCTCCAAGAGGATCGAGGGGAACTTTGTATTGAGATCCAAAGAAAGAGAAGAAGCCATCTAGCTAATAACTATGGACCCGAAGGTCTGAGGTAAACTACTCACACATCATCAGAGAGGCTATGGTGTTGATGTAGAAGCCCTCCGTGATCAATGCCCCCTCCGGCGGGGCGCCGGAAAAGGCCCCAAGATGGGATCTCACGGGTACAGAAGGTTGCGGCGGTGGAAATAGGGTTTTGGCTCCTCTACTGATGGTTTGGGGGTACGTAGGTATATATAGGAGGAAGAAGTAGGTCGGTGGAGCCATGAGGGGCCCACAAGGGTGGAGGGCGCGCCCGGGGGGTAGGCGCGCCCCCCTGCCTCATGGCCTCCTGGTTGCTTGCTTGACGTCCACTCCAAGCCCTCTGGATCACGTTTGTTCCGAAAATCACGTTCCCGAAGGTTTCATTCCGTTTGGACTCCGTTTGATATTCTTTTTCTGCGAAACACTGAAATAGGCAAAAAAACAGCAATTTGGGCTGGGCCTCCGGTTAATAGGTTAGTCCCAAAAATAATATAAAAGTGTATAATAAAGCCCATTAATCATCCAAAACAGAATATATAAAAAGCATGGAACAATAAAAAATTATAGATACATTGGAGACGTATCAGACCCCGTGCTACTAGTAGGCTTTCAGCCCACGCTACTACTACGGTTTTCCCTAGTAGTGATATCGATCCCTATGATAACATGAATGAAATTCGAGTGAACCTTTGGTTGTCATGTGACGTTCCCTTTGTTTCACCATACTTTAATAAACACGAGGTGAGATGTGTCGGTGTCCTCTTGAGTCATACACATGCTCACTATACCGGTCTCCTTGTTGCAGTTTTGTTCTTCTTTCTCGCCGACGTGTTTTGGCATCCCCGTGACGTTGTCATCTGTGTCTGGCCAGACGATGTTGGATGTCGTCACACTGCGAGGGCCCTAATAATATCTCTCCATCTTCAGAGGAGCAAATTCCTCTCTTGAGCTATCGAGTCCCTTATCAAACGTTCCAATGAACATGTAAGTTGTCGCTATGATCACCAAGTTAGTGATGACGTTTGAGCAACCCCAAGCTCATCGTATGGTAAGAAATTACGCTGATGCTCTCATGGTTTAAGGAACTAAATCACACGCTAACACTTCGTGTTATAACTATTGACTTATGACGATATCATCTCAAAGTATAACAAACAAGTTAGGGTCGATTCAATATGACCGTTCTTCCAACGTCATACCCGCAGTGTTGTTTTAGGATTATCGTTTCACTTAATGCTATCTTAAGATCCGGAAAACGTGATCACGAACAATACTTGGGATAGTCTTAGAGGCGAGACTAGGAATCTTATTTTACCATTTATTCCACACATGCATATGAGTTTTCCACCGAATCACATATTCCAGGATCATAGCAGTTATAGCATGAAATATAAACTCTTAATTATGAACATGGAAATATAATAATACAACATTGTTGCTTTTAGGGCATATTTCCAACAGTATATTACTATTGCTGTGATGGTTTGGGCTATTGGGGTAATTCGAGGTGATAGTAAAAGATTCGATTCCTCGTCATTACCATTGATAGGGGATTATGGAGAACCATTGGAGAGGTTGCGTCCATGGGAAAACCCTTTATTATCATAGTGATAACCTTCTTGGGGAAGCTGCGGTAGTGGCGTACGTGGCACGAAGTCTATGTTAAACTAGAACGTGTCATGTACCTGGCTCCGCGCACTTATGCATTTGACAAGTGACTAGAGGATATGATAGTTCATAGCAGTGGTAGTGATTCCGGAACACTCGAGAGTGCCTTACTACTCAAGCACTATCCTTGCTAACTTAGTGTCCTTTAATTCATGTTTTTACTTTCTTGCTAGGAGGTTAGTTAATTACCTTTTTATCTAGTTTCTCTCACAACTTATCGAATAGCCTATTCCAAACTCCAGTTTGGGTGCATACATTGCTCGTTAAGTGACAACGTAGCTACGGGGTTTGTGGTGCCTTCCTATAAGCTCCATGTGGATTTGACACTTTACTTATCCTGAAAGTGCTACAACAGCCTTGTGCACTTGCAGGACATTAGAGAACATGGGTAAAACCTTGCCTCCTGGTACCATCCACGTCAATCGCCTAACCGGGGTACCCTACCAAGGGATCTGTCAGATTTAGCTCCAATAGTTGTTGTCAGTTTTAAATCCGGCATACCTAAGCTAGGCATATTGGAGCGATGGTAACATGGACACAGGATTTTACCCAGGTTCGGGCTATCTCTAAGAGATAATACCCTACACCCTGCTTTTGATTGTATTCATATAGGGGATAGTATAGGGTACATATATCTACTAGGAGATTACTCTAATGAATATGAGTTGAGTTATTGACTAGCCTGGCCTCGGTTTATATAATGTACCGGAGGCCTAGGGTTTAGGAGAGTCCTCATCTTAAGCACCAAGTCTAGTGGAGTCGTCCTTGTATTCATCATGGGCTGCCCAAAGTGGCCCATTAGTGAACCGCCATGGGGGTCCTTGACCCGATCCACCTAGTCGGGAGACAATGTGGTGAGTACCCCCTAGTCCAGGACACCGTCAGTAGCCCCCTGAACCGGTCTTCAAGTTGGGGACGCTCCTCAGTTCTTCTGAATTGTTCTTCCTCTTCGGTCGTTGGTCTTGAAAACTGGTTCAACAAATATTCTCATCTCCGATCTCGAGGGTCGCCGAGGTGTATCCGAAGAGTTGACATGTCGAGCATCCGAGGAGCCCCTTTAGGTTCTTGGCCTTTATCAACGCCTTGTTATTTTTTACGCCACACCTCGGGTTCGAAGTTTCTCCCGGGTGGCTGTGACAACCCCGATTTGACCATACACTAATCATACACGCAAATGTGTACGATCAAGATCAGGGACTCACGGGAAGATATCACAACACAACTCTAGACACAAATAAAATAATACAAGCTTCATATTACAAGCCAGGGGCCTCGAGGGCTCGAATACAGAAGCTCGAAAGCACAAGAGTCAGAGGAAGCGACAATATCTGAGTACAGACATAAGTTAAACAAGGATGCCTTAAGAAGGCTAGCACAAAAGCAACACGATCAAAGAGGCAAGGCCTCCTTCCCGGGACCTCCTAACTACTCCTAGTCGTCGGCGGTCTCCACGTAGTAGTAGCCGTCGGTGGTGGCATCTGGCTCCAGGGGTCCACCAACTGGTTGCAACAACCGGAAAGAAGGAAGAAAGGGGAAAAGGGGTAGCAAAGCAACCGTGAGTACTCATCCAAAGTACTCGCAAGCATCAGATCTATACTAAGTATGCATTGGTATCAAATGGAAGGGTTGTATCTGTGGACTGAACTGCAGAATGCCAGAGTAGAGGGGAAGGCCTAGCCTATCGAAGACTAACATCTTCAAGCAGCTCCAAGCATCTTGCAGCATGTAGAAGAGTAAAGAATAGCAGTTTATATTTAACAAGCATGTCGTAATATTAATGCCCAGAGATCCTTCCTCAACTCCCTGCGAGAAAGCAATCCCGGAGCCAACATATCTCAAGTATCCATTTCTAGTTGTAAAAGATCAGGATATAAGTCTGAGCGTCCATTACCGTGGACATGGTATTCGAATAGATAACTTCCCTGCAGGGGTGCACCACGTTTTCCAACATGCTTGATTAATTACTTTGGCCGGACACACTTTTCTGGGTCAATGCCCAGGCTCGGAAGATCAACACGTCGTAGCCCTACCTAGGCTCAGCAAAGAGGTCCCCGCCAGTCTACATCCTAAGCACTCCGGGGTCTGGGCCCATCGTCCATTGCACTCCGGGTCGTTGCGTGCAGGGCGCGTCCAGGCTCCACCACTACAGGATGGTGCCGGCCCAGTCATGCCGCAATGATGAACTGGACGTCTGACAAAGCTTCGGCCGATACCACGACGTCAAGGCCCATAACTATTCTCGCGTGGTGGTTAGTGCGTAAAGGCCAGAGGCCAACTCAGAACAAATACCCAAACCTGTTAGTGCATTATTAAAAGAAGTGATGGCTGTCGGGACAAGTCTGGAGCTATCACCTTCTCCTGGGTGATACCGCTAAACAGCCAGCCGCCACCGTAACTCCTCGATCGGGTGCTCTCCGGGCCCGCCCGACTTTCACAAAGGTCTCAAGTAAAGTCAAGGTAACCGTGTGTCCAAACATCAAGGGGAAACCCCGAGGAACCCTCGGTGGATTCCGCTCGATGTAATCATCAAGGTGAACATATGAGGAACCACCCTCGAGGTTCACACTTGAGGTGTTGCACGACAGGGCCGTATCGGGAATGGTGAAGGAGGAACCACCCTCGTTTACCACGACCGAATAGCTACACTACAGAATTATCATCAGGAGTGCGTTATGAGGTATCACCCTCGGCACTCGATAGTAGATCTGCAGAGTCGAGCAACAAAAGGGGCGTGATGTGATGTGAGGTGTCGGGCTCTGGTCGTCGATCACGTTGATCGAGTCGTTGATGATGAAGAAGGGGCAACAAGGACAAGGTGGGGAGGGGTCACTGATGGATCACCAATCAACCTATACTAAGCAGTTTAGGATAAGCAGGTAGGTAACAATAGCAGGTATGAAAACATGTTATGCATCAGAATAGGAGCAATCAATTACAGTAGCAAAATCTAATGCAAGCATGAGAGAATGGAATGGGCTATATCGGGATGATCAAAGGGAGGGGGCTTTCCTGGAAGCTCCGCTGAAAGGGAAGAAGGGTCGCCATCGACGTAGTCGATCACAAGGGCAACATCAGTCTCGGGGTCTACCGGAGAGAAGAGGGGGAAGAAAAACAGTAAATACAGAGCAAACAGATGAAACACTAAGCATAACATTACGAAACACGGTGCTAGGGGGTTCTACCGCAGTGCTACACGATACATGCGAAGGGGGGAAACATCCAAGAATGTTTTTTCGAAGTTTGGCATTTTCGGACAGCCGAAACGGAGGGGGCGGTTCAATGTTCGATATGCTATGGGTGTGTGGCGGACGGACGGACTGCATATTTGGATTTGTCTCGTCGTTCTAAGCAACTTTCATGTATAAAACTTTTTCATCCGAGTTACGGATTATTTTCTATGATTTTTCAAAGATTTAAACAATATTATGAAATTATTTTAATTCGAAATTAAATAACAAATTGCTACGTGTACCCAGCTCTGTGTACACAGAAGTGTACACAAAGAATGACATGTGGGCTAGAGGGACCTAGTTGACCAGTCAATGTTTGACTGGTCAACATGGGGTGGGCCCCCTGTCATACACTGTTTTGCTAACTACAAAATTAACCTAGTTTAATTAGCAGACTAATTAATCTTAATTAGTGTTTTAACAGGATTAATTAATTTAATTAATTAGTTATACTGATTAATTGTTTATTTTTATTTCTTTTTTCGAAAAGGGGGCGTGGGGCCCCGCTGGCAGTGGCCCATCGGACCAACCGAGCGGCGGGTGTAACGGGCGCAGGGGCGTGGGCGCCCGCCCGAACGGGGCACGGGCGTGCCCGGGCGCCGGCGCGGCGTCAGCGCCGGCGATCAGCGCGAGACGGGTGGCGAGCGGGGCACGGGCAGGGGCAGCCGCAGGGTGGCAGGTCGTCGGCGGTTCGCGGGCGGAGTAGTGGGAGGCGAGGGGGGCGACGGCGGCAACCGGAGGCAGGTGCGACCGGGACGGGCTGTAGTGTGGGGCGGCGATGCGCAACGGCGTGAGCGGCAGCGGTCGCGCTGAGCACTGGCGGCGGGTGCGCGACCATGGCAGGTTGCGGTCGCAACGAGCGCAGGCTGTGGCGGTAGCAGTAGCTGCAGCTGCAGCTGCACGCGAGGGGAGGCGGGCGTGGCTCGGTGGTAGAGCAGCAGCACTGGGTGGAGACGGCGACAAAGGGAGGCGTGCAGGCGCAGCACAACGGCGGGAGGGGCGTGCATGGGGGCGACGGGTGGAGCGGTCGGTGGCGGGTAGAGGTGGGCGTGGCTGGCGAGCCGCAGGCGCGGGGGTGCGTGGGCGCAGGGATAGCAGCTGCTGGCGGGCTCGAAGATGAGCAGCAAAAGAAAGGAGGGGAAACGGAGCTCACCGTGTGGCCCAAGAAAGTCCGGTGACAGCTTTGTAGCAGCAGACGGTGGCGGGGTTCGTCGGAGAAGAGACGGTGGCCGAAGACGAGGACGAGCTCGATCCTATCGCTGCTCAGCGCCCCGTCTCGAGAGGATGGCACCATACGAAGAGGAAGAAGCAGACGGAGCTCGTGGTGGTCCGAGGAGGACGACGAAGGCGTTCTAGTGTTGCAGTGCCCCCCGTCTCCAACGGGTTGCACCACGGGATGAGGCGGTCTGCGGCGAGGCGGACAGACACGGGGAGGCCGCGCGGAGGGCACGATGGTCGTGTCCATGGCGAGCGGTGGCGACAATGGGCGCGTTGGCGAGAGGCGGATCTGGAGGAGGGGAGAGGCGGGAGAGAGCGAGGGGAGTGGTGAGCGAGTGGGAGATGGGATCGAGGGGTCGGGCGTGGCGCCCTTATCCCCTCTCGGCGCTGCCGACGAGAGGGTGCGGCGGCGACCGCGGGCGCGGTCGGGTGCGCCCGAGGAAAAGGGGAGGGGAGCACCTGGTGCGGGGGAGCTGGGCCGGCCCAGGTGGGCTTGGCCAAGGGGAAAGGCATGGGCCTTATCTATTTTTCCCTTTTGCATTTTCTATTCTTGTGTTTTCTCTTTTCCTTTTTAAAGCCTTTTGTTTTCTAATTATTTTTATTTTATTTTAGGTTTATAAAATATGAAACTAGCTCCATAATTAGTGTTGCCAAAGAACCCACTGCCACAAAAAGTTTGGCACACTAATAAATAGTTTATATTTGTTTATTATTTAAAAGCATTTAATAATTGTTTTTAGCCCCTATTTTAATTAGTTAAGGGCATTAAACCACTTTGCAAAGATGTTGGTTCACAGCCATATTTAGTTATGGAATATTTTCCGCACTCGGAACATTTTAGTTTGCATGTTTGAGAATTTTGAATTTTGACTTCAATTTGAATTTGGAATTTGAACTGTGTTTGAATGCAAAGGGGAATTAGTAAAAGTAAGAGTGATGACATGGCACCATTAACATGGGATTACTGTAGCTTAATTATCAGGGCGTCACAGTGGCGGTGTCCTCTTGCAGCCGAGCTCCAATCTCGGACTGCAACTGAGGTGTCTTTTTGCAGCCGAGCTCCAACACGGTTTGCATCCGAGGTGTCATAGATTACCTCGGTTTTAAAAAGTTAAAAGACTTCAGCCGAGCTTAATGCTAGAAATGTCCTCTAGGGAGCCAGCCACTTGCATCCGAGCTCTATGCCGATCTGGTTCCGAGGTGGTGCACCACCTCGGCCGTGGGCTGATTTTTGCGGATTTTTTTTCAATTCGTGCAATTTATTCTCTGTCGAGATATATTGCCAATAGCCCTCAAGGTGTGTGTCAACCAAAAATATGAGATGCACCTAAAGGAAAACATAGAACCGTTGATCCCAGTAGCCTCTGAGACTCAGGTCAATTTGCAAAATGGGCATGAGGATCAACTCCTAGCTCGGCAGCATACGTAACAATGGAAACGTGGTGTGCATAGTCCCCGAGACTCGGGTTGGGTGCGGCCGACCAACCTGAGGATCGTAATCTCCTCGGAAACTATTTTGCACTTTAAATTTTCTGCATTGAATAGGCAATGCAGTAGCCCTCGAGACTTGGGTTGGGCAACATGGCCGACCCTAGGATCGTATCTCCACGGGAACTAGTCCAGATGTATGGTATGTTTTGACAACACCAAGGTGCGGCTTAGCAGGAAAGATGCCGAACCGCGGACCAGAATTTTTTTCCAAAGAGAACCATCACGCAGAACACCTTGATCAAGAGGATGTCCCGCCTCCTGAAAGGAAAACATAAAATAGGTTAAAGGTGCCATGAGTTCGGAAAACCAAAACACTTTAGTAAAACTTTACGTCTACATTAAATCAAGTTTTTTGGTGCCAATCCGAAAATTGGTCTTAAAATTAGGTTGTGCTTCCGTCGTGCTTTAACATGGCACATCCGATCTCAAGACTTCAAGCAGGTCAGCCTTCGACTTCAACCTTCCTTTCTTAAGGCGGAGTGCTTCCCTTTTAGGCCAATTTCAGGAACTAAACTCGAGCGGCTTTAGAGAGAAACCAGGCTATCCGGCCATTGACCACACACTCGAGTCGATAAAGGAGTGGTAGAAAATGACTTTGCAATGACTAAGAAGAAAATATTTATTGCAAAACGTCTCATATAAATTGAAGAGGCCCCAGTTAACTTGGGTAAAAGAAGTGTTTTTAACAAACAACGTTTATAACAAACAAAGGTTTTAACAAACAACTTTTTTGTTAACACAAATATAATACTTGGTCAAACCGAATAGAACTTAAAACTTCAAAAAAGTTGAGCATGAACGCGACTTAGCTGGTTAATGTGCTCGGTGTTGATGATGATGTCTGGGCCTGTGGCCGGACAAAGACGTAGTCCTTGGGTTGGCCGAGGTCCCAGCCCCCATGCCGGTTCTGAGGTGCCTGAGTGAAGAGCTCGGCTTGACGAAGTGACAGAACAACACTGTGGATATGTCGAGGCGAAACCCCCGGTCCAGCCGAGGTGTCGGAGCTGGTCAACTAGTGATGCCGAAGTCCCTAGATTAGGTTGACGAAAAGATGACGAAGCCCCTGGTCCAGCTGAGGTGACGGAGTAGGTCGGTAAGGTTATGTTGCAGCCCCCATGCCAGCCGAGCTGTCGAAACAGGTCGGCGTAGTGGACATCGTCTTGAAAAAGCAACAACGCGGTCATGCTGACATAGGTCGTAACTTGTGAGTTGTGACGTGGTCAATGCCGCCTTGATGAAGTGGCCGCGCGGTGATGCCGGCGTGCCCGACCCATGCAATCCATGGGGCGATGATGTTGGTGATGATTTAGCCTTCGCAATGCCAAACTCTTAGTCGGCTCACCGAGGTGATGATTCGACGAGGTTGACCTTGGCTATACGAAGCGACAACCTATCTAGCACAGGTCGATAGCCGTGCAGCAATGTCGTCGGTCTGGTTTGACACCGATGCGACGATGAAGATCGGCCCGGAGAAGGCTCGAAATTGGTGGGCACATGTTTGAGAACAACACACTGATACGTCTCCGTCGTATCTATAATTTTTGATTGTTCCATGCCAATATTATACAACTTTCATATACTTTTTGGCAACTTTTTATACTGTTTTTGGGACTAACATATTGATCTAGTGCCCAGTGCCAGTTCCTGTTTGTTGCATGTTTTATGTTTCGCAGAAACCCCATATGAAACGGAATCCAAACGGGATAAAAACGGACGGAGAATATTTTTGGAATATTTGGAGAATTCCGGAAGAAGAATCAACGCGAGACGGTGCCCGAGGTGGCCACGAGGCAGGGAGGCGTGCCTGCCCCCCTGGGCGCGCCCCTGACCCTCGTGGGCCACCCGTAAGGCGGTTGCTGCTCTTCTTCGGCCGCAAGAAAGCTAATTTTCGGAGAAAAATCTGGGCGAAGGTTTCAATCCAATCGGAGTTACGGATCTCCATATATACACGAAACGGTGAAAGGGCAGCACAGGACAACGCAGAAACAGAGAGAGACAGAGAGACAGATCCAATCTCGGAGGGGCTCTCGCCCCTCCCACGCCATGGAGACCATGGACCAGAGGGGAAACCCTTCTCCCATATAGGGAGAAGGTCAAGGAAGAAGAAGAAGGAGGGGGGCTCTCTCCCCCTTGCTTCCGGTGGCGCCGGAACGCCGTCGGGGGCCATCATCATCACCGTGATCTACACCAACACCTCCGCCATCTTCACCAACATCTCCATCACCTTCCCCCATCTATCTATAGCGGTCCACTCTCCCGCAACCCGCTGTACCCTCTACTTGAACATGGTGCTTTATGCTTCATATTATTATTCAATGATGTGTTGCCATCCTATGATGTCTGAGTAGATTTTCGTTGTCCTATCGATGGTTGATGAATTGCTATGATTGATTTAATTTGCTTGTGGTTATGTTGCTGTCCTTTGGTGCCCATCATATGGGCGCGCGCGTGGATCACACCATAGGGTTAGTTGTATGTTGATAGGACTATGTATTGGAGGGCAAGGGTGACAGAAGCTTCAGCCTAGCATAGAAATTGATGCATACGGGATTGAAGGGGGACCAATATATCTTATGGTTGGGTTTTACCTTAATGAACATTAGTAGTTGCGGACTCTTGCTAATAGTTCCAATCATAAGTGCATAGAATTCCAAGTCAGGGATGACATGCTAGCAGTGGCCTCACCCACATAAAACTTGCTATCGGTCTAGTAAAGTAGTCAATTGCTTAAGGGACAATTTCGCAACTCCTACCACCACTTTTCCACACTCGCTATACTAACTTTATTGTGTCTTTTATCTAAATAGCCACTACTTTTTATTTACGCGCTCTTTATTATCTTGCAAACCTATCCAACAACACCTACAAAGTACTTCTAGTTTTATACTTGTTCTAGGTAAAGCGAACGTCAAGCGTGCATAGAGTTGTATCGGTGGTCGATAGAACTTGAGGGAATATTTGTTCTACCTTTAGCTTCTTGTTGGGTTCGACACTCTTACTTGTCGAAAGAGGCTACAATTGATCCCCTATACTTGTGGGTTATCAAGACCTTTTTCTGGCGCCGTTGCCGGGGAGCCATAGCGTGGGGTGAATATGCTCGTGTGTGCTTGTTTGCTTTATCACTAAGTAATTTTTATTTGCTGTTCTTATTTGTTTTCTATCTTTAGTTATGGGTAGGAAACGCAAAATAGCAAAAAAATTAGTTGTACCTACTGAGCCAATGGTTGAAGAACCACTCAAAATCTATCACACTCCTGAAGCTTTTTACTTGGATCACCTTCGATCCCTATGTGCTCGGGCTGAAACCCCAACTAGCTTAGTTGAGGGCAAATCTTTAGATGAGCATGCTTGTTATGTGCGACACCGTATATCTGAAAAAGGTTAACTTTTACTGGGTCAAATTCATTGTTTGCAATGCTATGCTTGGAATTTATGTGAAATATATGATTTTACTTGTTGTTCTGAAAACCCTAAGAAACACCTTCCCTATCAATGTGAGTTTAGTGATAATGGAATCGTATCTTCATATGCTAAGTGTGTTTATAGTTACTATGATGTTCAACAAATTGAAGAATTTGTTGCTTTTAAGGGTGCTTACGAAATTGCTTATTTGATCGAAAAGTATGATGCTACTCTTTACAAATCTGAAAATTTTGCCATACTTAAATATTGCTATGATAATTATGCTTCTAATGCCTATTTTGAACCATATATTGAGGACCACTCCGTTGTCCAAGAAGAGACTAATATTTTGCAGGGATCTATGGAAGAAGAAATTGATGAAACTGTGAGCTCATTGGATGAAAAAGATGAGGAGGAGAGCGAAGAACAAAAGGAGGAAGAGCGGATTAGCTACCCATGCCCACCTTCTAATGAGAGTAACTCTTCAACTCATACATTGTTTAATTTCCCTTCGTGCTTACCGAAGGATGATTGCTATGATGACTATTATGATCCCGCTGATTCTCTTGAAATATCCCTTTTTGATGAACTTGATGCTTGCTATGCTCGTGGTCAAGATGCCAATATGAATTATGCTTATGGAGATGAACTTGCTATAGTTCCTTATGTTAAACATGAAATTGTTGCTATTGCACCCACGCATGATAGTCCTATTATCTTTTTGAATTCTCCAAACTACACTATATCGGAGAAGTTTGCTCTTATTAAGGATTATATTGATGGGTTGCCTTTTACTATTACACATGATGATTTTGATAGATATAATATGCATGTGCTTGCTGCTCCTACTTGCAATTATTATGAGAGAGGAACTACATCTCCGCCTCTTTATGTTTCCAACACGATAAAATTGCAAGAAACTGTTTATACTATGCATTGGCCTTTACTTTGTGTGCATGAATTTTTTTTATGACATGCCGATGCATAGGAAGAGAGTTAGACTTCATCATTGCTTGATATATGTTTCTTTGTGCTCACTACTAAATTACAAATCATTGTTAATTAAAATTGGCTTTGATATACCTTGGGATCCGGGTGGATTCACTACTTGAGCACTATATGCCTAGCTTAATGGCTTTAAAGAAAGCGCTGCCAGGGAGACAACCCGGAAGTTTTAGAGAGTCATTTATTTCTGTTTTGTGCTTTTATAAAGTTTAGAAATAAAAATAATGTGCCAAGGTTTGCCTTTAGGTTGTTCACAATGCTTGTTGGTTTGTACGGTGCAGGACAGAAACTTTGGCTGTAGTGCGCGATTTTTAATTTTTTACTGGAACGTCAAACGGTTCTGAAACTTTTTGCACTGTCTTTATGTACAAATTTTTTAGTTTTCCTAATTTTTTCAGAATTTTTCAAGTATCATAAGTATGGTGAATGTTCAGATTATTACAGACTGTTCTGTTTTAGACAGATTCTGTTTTTGATGCATAGTTTGCTTGTTTTGATGAAACTATCGATTTATATCAGTGGATTAAGCCATGAAAAAGTTATACTACAGTAGACATAATGCAAAAACAAAATATGAATTGGTTTGCAACAGTACTTAGAGTAGTGATTTGCTTTATTATACTAACGGATCTTACCGAGTTTTCTGTTGAAGTTTTGTGTGGATGAAGTGTTCGAAGATCGAGGATGTTTTCGATGTGAGGAGAAGAAGAAGAGGCAAGAGATCAAGCTTGGGGATGCCCAAGGCACCCCAAGTAAATATTCAAGGAGACTCAAGCGTCTAAGCTTGGGTATGCCCCGGAAGGCATCCCCTCTTTCTTCAACAAGTAACGGTATGTTTTCGGATTTGTTTCGTTCATGCGATATGTGCAATCTTGGAGCGTCTTTTGCATTTAGTTTTCACTTTTCTTTTATGCGTCGTGCTGGTATGAGATAATCCTTGGTTGATTTATAGAATGCTAATTGCACTTCACTTATATCTTTTGAGTATGGCTTTATAGAATGCTTCATGTGCTTCACTTATATCATTTGAAGTTTGGATTGCCTGTTTCTCTTCACTTAGACAACCGCCATTTGTAGAATGCTCTTTTGCTTCACTTATATATGTTAGAGCATGGGCATATCTTTTGTAGAAAGAATTAAACTCTCTTGCTTCACTTATATCTATTTAGAGAAATGACAGGAAGTGGTCATTCACATGGTTAGTCATAAAATCCTACATAAAACTTGTAGATCACTGAATATGATATGTTTGATTCCTTGCAACAGTTTTGCGATACAAAGATGGTGATATTAGAGCCATGCTAGTGGGTAATTGTGAAATTGAGGAATACTTGTGTTGAGGTTTGCAAGTCCCGTAGCATGCACGTATGGTGAACCGTTATGTAACGAAGTCGGAGCATGAGGTGTTCTTTCATTGCTTTCCTTATGAGTGGCGGTCGGGGACGAGCGATGGTCCTTCCCTACAAATCTATCCCCCTAGGGGCATGCGTAGTAGTACTTTGCTTCGAGGGCTAATAAACTTTTGCAATAAGTATATGAGTTCTTTATGACTAATGTGAGTCCATGGATTATACGCACTCTCACCCTTCCATCATTGCTAGCCTCTTCGGTACCGTGCATTGCCCTTTCTCACCTCGAGAGTTGGTACAAACTTCGCCGGTGCATCCAAACCCCGTGATACGATACGCTCTATCACACATAAACCTCCTTATATCTTCCTCAAAACAGCCACCATACCTACCTATCATGGCATTTCCATAGCCATTCCGAGATATATTGCCATGCAACTTCCATCATCATATACATGACTTGAGCATTTATTGTCATATTGCTTTGCATGATCGTAAGATAGCTAGCATGATGTTTTCATGGCTTGTCCGTTTTTTGATGTCATTGCTACGCTAGATCATTGCACATCCCGGTACACCGCCGGAGGCATTCATATAGAGTCATATCTTTGTTCTTGTATCGAGTTGTAATATTGTGTTGTAAGTAAATAAAAGTGTGATGATCATCATTATTAGAACATTGCCCCAGTGAGGAAAGGATGATGGAGACTATGATTCCCCCACAAGTCGGGATGAGACTCCGGACGAAAAAAATAAAAATAAAAAAATTAAAAAAAGAGAAGGCCCAAAAAAAGAGAGAGAAAAACAAAAAAATGAGAGAAAAAGAGAGAAGGGGCAATGTTACTATCCTTTTACCACACTTGTGCTTCAGAGTAGCACCATGTTCTTCATATAGAGAGTCTCTTGAGTTATCACTTTCATATACTAGTGGGAATTTTCATTATAGAACTTGGCTTGTATATTCCAACGATGGGCTTCCTCAAATGCCCTAGGTCTTCATGAGCAAGCAAGTTGGATGCACACCCACTTAGTTTCAGTTTGAGCTTTCATATACTTATAGCTCTAGTGCATCCGTTGCATGGCAATCCCTACTCCTCACATTGACATCAATTGATGGGCATCTCCATAGCCCGATGATTAGCCGCGTCGATGTGAGACTTTCTCCTTTTTTGTCTTCTCCACATAACCCCCATCATCATATTATATTCCACCTATAGTGCTATATCCATGGCTTGTGCTCATGTATTGCGTGAGGGTTGAAAAAGCTGAAGCGCATTAAAAAGTATGAACCAATTGCTCGGCTTGTCATCGGGGTTGTGCATGATTTGAATATTTTGTGTGGTGAAGATGGAGCATAGCCAGACTATATGATTTTGTAGGGATAACTTTCTTTGGCCTTGTTATTTTGAGAAGACATGATTGCTTTATTAGTAGGCTTGAAGTATTATTGTTTTTCTGTCAAATGATAGACTATTGCTTTGAATCACTCGTGTCTTAATATTCATGCCATGATTAGACATATGATCAAGATTATGCTAGGTAGCATTCCACATTAAAAATTATCTTTTTTATCATTTACCTACTCGAGGACGAGCAGGAATTAAGCTTGGGGATATTGATACGTCTCCGTCGTATCTATAATTTTTTATTGTTCCATGCCAATATTATACAACTTTCATATACTTTTTGGCAACTTTTTATACTATTTTTGGGACTAACATATTGATCCAGTGCCCAGTGCCAGTTCCTGTTTGTTGCATGTTTTATGTTTCGCAGAAACCCCATATGAAACGGAATCCAAATGGGATAAAAACGGACGGACAATATTTTTGGAATATTTGGAGAATTCCGGAAGAAGAATCAACGCGAGACGGTGCCCGAGGTGGCCGCGAGGCAGGCGGCGCGCCTGCCCCGCTGGGCGCGCCCCTGACCCTCGTGGGCCACCCGTAAGGCGGTTGCTGCTCTTCTTCGGCCGCAAGAAAGCTAATTTTCGGAGAAAAATCTGGGCGAAGGTTTCAATCCAATCGGAGTTACGGATCTCCATATATACACGAAACGGTGAAAGGGCAGCACAGGACAACGCAGAAACAGAGAGAGACAGAGAGACAGATCCAATCTCGGAGGGGCTCTCGCCCCTCCCACGCCATGGAGACCATGGAACAGAGGGGAAACCCTTCTCCCATCTAGGGAGAAGGTCAAGGAAGAAGAAGAAGGAGGGGGGCTCTCTCCCCCTCGCTTCCGGTGGCGCCGGAACGCCGCCGGGGGCCATCATCATCACCGCGATCTACACCAACACCTCCGCCATCTTCACCAACATCTCCATCACCTTCCCCCATCTATCTACAGTGGTCCACTCTCCCGCAACCCGTTGTACCCTTTACTTGAACATGGTGCTTTATGCTTCATATTATTATTCAATGATGTGTTGCCATCCTATGATGTCTGAGTAGATTTTCGTTGTCCTATCGGTGGTTGATGAATTGCTATGATTGATTTAATTTGCTTGTGGTTATGTTGCTGTCCTTTGGTGCCCATCATATGAGCGCGCGCGTGGATCACACCATAGGGTTAGTTGTATGTTGATAGGACTATGTATTGGAGGGCAAGGGTGACAGAAGCTTCAGCCTAGCATAGAAATTGATGCATACGGGATTGAAGGGGGACCAATATATCTTATGGTTGGGTTTTACCTTAATGAACATTAGTAGTCGCGGACGCTTGCTAATAGTTCCAATCATAAGTGCATAGAATTCCAAGTCAGGGATGACATGCTAGCAGTGGCCTCTCCCACATAAAACTTGCTATTGGTCTAGTAAAGTAGTCAATTGCTTAAGGGACAATTTCGCAACTCCTACCACCACTTTTCCACACTCGCTATACTAACTTTATTGTGTATTTTATCTAAACAGACCCTACTTTTTATTTAAGCGCTCTTTATTATCTTGCAAACCTATCCAACAACACCTACAAAGTACTTCTAGTTTTATACTTGTTCTAGGTAAAGCGAACGTCAAGCGTGCGTAGAGTTGTATCGGTGGTCGATAGAACTTGAGGGAATATTTGTTCTACCTTTAGCTCCTCGTTGGGTTCGACACTCTTACTTATCGAAAGAGGCTACAATTGATCCCCTATACTTGTGGGTTATCACACACAATCCCCCTAGAAAGAGTTTCCTCAAAAAGGATGTCCGATATCTCATTCATGAAAAATACAAACTTGGGTCGGATTCCTTTCCGTGCAGAAAACAGACCTAAAAAGTGTGGTGCTCAGCGGACTGTTCCCGGAGTTCGAACGGCCGGATCGAGCTAAACTTTTGAGGGGTGGTAGATATCAGAATTCCGCAGCCGATGAATGGTTTGATCTTCCAAAGGACGTCCGAGCTGGACGCTGGACTCCTTGCCCCAAACTCGTCCAGATTCCCGTCCAGATTTGACAAGGCTCCGGTAGATCGGAGATTCCTCCATCGCAATATGACGAAGTTTTACAGGGTTGTAGGTGCAATTCCACATAGTCCCACCAAAGGGTTCATCAAAATGACACCCGAGGAGGTGGGAGCAGCGAACACAAGTCTGTTGTCTAAAAAATTTGCACGGTTGCCCTAGGGCAATGTTGACGTCGAGCCCTCGAGCTTCATGGATGATTCTGCCATGATCTTGATGGAGATCAGAGTTGATGATGATGAAAGTATCCGTCTGATCTTGATGATCCGATGCGGAGCGCAGTCCTTGGTCCAGCCGAGGTGACCAGTCGAGCCGGCGACGAAGATGCCGACATCGAAAATAAAGCTCGGTTCCAACGCGTAGATCGCACCGCGGCGACTGCCAGCAGGCTCTCAATAAAAGCACCAATGTCGGTTCTAAATCCGGCATATCTTGGGGGTCCTAAGCTAGGCATCTTGGAGCAATGTTAACATGGACACATGATTTTACCCAGGTTCGGGCTCTCTCGAAAAGCTAAAACCCTACGTCCTACTTTTGATTGTATTCATATAGGAGATAGTACAGGGTACATGTATCTACCACAAGATTATTCTAATGAAGATGAGTTGAGTTATTGACTAGCCTGGCCTCGGTTTATATAATGTACCAGAGGCCTAGGGTTTAGGAGACTCCTCGTCTTGGGCGCCAATTCTTCCTTGTATTCATCGTGGGCTGCCTGAAGTGGCCCATTAGTGAACCACCATGGGGGTCCTCGACCCGATCCACCTAGTCGGCAGACGACGTGGTGAGTACCCCTAGTCCAGGACACCATTACTTTTGATAATCGTGAGATAGCTACCCACATTTCTCTACAATGGTCAAATAGTAGGTACTGACTGTCAACGTCTGCACCCCTACCTCTGAAGGCCATCGTGATTGCCGTGTCATCACTAGTATGGCAGTTGACAAGGACATCCATGCTAATGTGGCTACTGGTAATCACTATGGGCAGCTATGGATCACCACCAACTTTTCTTCATCTAGGGTTGACGGTTTCTCTTCCCTGCTTCTCTTCTAGATCAACAAGGAACTTCTCCAGGCAAAATCATTCACTGACAAAGAATGATACTACACTTTGATGCCTTGATCCACGGTTTTGATTCTACTTTAAGACACCCAGATCTCCATCTCTGGCAATTCCTGGGGGAGGGTGCGACCAGTTCTTGATAGTTTGGGTGCAACTGGTTGATCGGGGGGACTTTACACCACCTCAACAACAATCACCCCTGATCTTCATTCCATGAGTGCCTCCCAACCAAAGTATCTGGTCGCCTCCCTTTGATCAACAATTTTGTCAGTAACATGCTTCATTTGGACTTGGCTTCCAAAATACACCATCCCCTTGGGCATACCAGGGGAAGTTATTCCAGCCCCTCCTTTCAATCGATGGAGGATCCCTAGACTGTGGGGAGGAGCTCAGCAAGCACAACATTTCAGAGGGTAAACAATGCATGCACCTCATCAATCTAGGCAAAACAACATGATGCACACTCGAAGTTTTCCTGTAAATCAATAGCATATCCAACAAAAGGATCATGCCTCCTTGTCAACTTAAAAAACAACAAGTTGAGGGTCCTACATACCTGAACAACAACCAACAACACCTGCAGCAGAACAGAAGAGATAAAGTTGTTGCCAAACCAAACAAGAACTTGCCCAAGGAAAACGTTTCACTACTCCTAGATATGATGAACCTTATGCTGATGTCATATGTTACACTTGTGGTGATCCTATACATCATAAGGACCAATGCCATAAACCTAGAAATGTTCACTCATCAGGCGGAAGATTACACTACTAGGAAAATCCTAGGAGGATAACAAACTTTGTTGGAAATGCACCCTCAGGGCTTGGCTTCTACCATTGAAGTCCCTGATACTAATGCTCAACATGTGGGTAAAATATGAAGAATGTTGGCGTTGTATATGTCGAACTAGGGCAAGTTAACAAATTTGAACTTTCACACAACTTTTCTGCTACCTATAAAATCACATGCCCTTGGAAAATCAGAATCCTGGATGAATGGGCCTTCCTAGTCAAATTTCTACCTCATATCCCATTTGTGCATGTTCCTGGATAACCTCTTTTTGGACTCCCTGCTAAGAAGGTGTGAATGTTAATGTAGGTGTTTGGAAAAGAGAATTCGAATGTTATGAAGAACTCTAACATGTCTGGCTTTAGCTTGAGGGAATTAACTCTAAGTGGGAAGAATGGCCAGTTCTAGAGTAAATAGTCTCATCCTTTGGCTCTCTACTAGATGTGGACTGCCAGAGGAATTTCAAGTCCTTCTCTGAGGTTGTTAGGATCCTTCTTTAAGGTGTAGAGACTATACTAAAATTGACCCTGATAGATTGTTTGGGATTGGGGACAAACTTTTCCAAATCAGAGTTACTATGGAAGTCCCTGAGTTGGATCAAATTGACGTTGAGCCGCTAGAAGATGATGCTAATAAAGACAAGTAGGACGATGCCAATAAGGAACAGTAGGAATATGCACCACCAAACATCACTGGAGTTGGAGGGAATGGTCCCTCTGTTCCTTCATTTCTCTCCGATAGTCTTAAATCCACCTCCTCAATTGGTAACCAATTCAGGTCTAAACATGCTGCACTACAGTTTCTCCATCAACTAGAGGATCCTCTCCATCATCTGGAGGATCCTCTCCCAAACAACAATTGCTTTAATCTACTTAGAGAAATGGAACTTGTAGAAGAAGACTCTGCTGACTCTAAACTTGGTCAGAGCGAGTCTGAAAAATGATAGTGAAGATGTTGCCTTCAGTCCCACACACGATATGGTCGCGCCTGCAAAAGAACATAATTTAATTCATCTATGTTTTTCTAGTAACGACCATGTGGCTTTATTGGCAAAAAAAGTACAACACTGGCATGAGCATGTGAAAATGGACCCTCATTTTTTTCGAGAAAACTTCCAATCTATTCATTATATCAATCATGATAGTACAACGAATACCAGAAATAATAAAACTTACATCCAGATCCATAGACCACGTAGCGACGACTACAAGCACTGAAGCGAACCGAAGGCGCGCCGCCGTCATCTTGGCTTTCCTTACATTTTTTTTCGAAAAGGAGGTTAAACCCGTGGGCTCTGCATCAGTGTGATGCAGACAGCCATTCTTATTAATTATTGTGCAAAGTAAATAACAAAGTAAACCACGACCAAGCCATTACAAGATAGAAAAAAAAAAACACCTACGACTAAGTCGACTTCTTCCGCAGCAGCGCTTTCAAGAAGGAAAAACGTCCTCATGCCATCGTTGCCAAGTACGATTGTAGAGGACCTAGACAATGCTTTCGTTTCATATAAAACTAAACATTTGTGAAAGCCGCGTGACTCGCCCACGCCACGAGAGATAAGAGCTCGAGTGACACCATAAAACGCATCATGTCCAGTAACACGACCGTTTAGGCCGTCGAACCGTAGACACGTGCCCGGTTTTGTGGCAGAAGCAATGTTCTTTGTCAAACACGGTATACAAGCATATGGTTATACGAAAACCTTTATGCATTTTTTCAAATTTCGCACAGAATACAAAAAAGGCCGGTCAACCTCAAAAAGGCCTCAAACAAAAAAACTGGAAACCAGGGAACCGAACCCCACCCACGGCCGGGAGCAGCAGCAAAGGCAAACAAAGCTCGTCGGCCGGCCATTGGCTCGAGCCGCGCGTGCAGCATGTGCGCGGCCCGCAAAACCCTAGGCCCCCAAACCCCACCCCCACCCCCACCCCCGGCGAGATCCCGCCCGTCCGCGCGCCCATCCGACGGCGCCCAGCTCGCCGGCCGTCGTACTTAACCCGGCCGCACACCCGGACAGCGACTTCTCTCGCCCCAGCTCACTCCCTTCCCTTCCCTGTTTAAAAAAAAGGCAGCGGCTTTGCTCCGCTCCGCTCTCCTCCTTTCCCCCTACTCCTCCCCAGACCCTCGAGCGCGGCAATGGCCGGCCCATCCATGGCGGAATCCGGTCTCTAGCCCTGCTAAATCCTACCAAGTTCTGTTCTTTTTCTCTTCTTGGAGGCGTTCCCTGTGGTGGCATAGCAGCTTGCTAGGGCGCCGCCGCCGCCGGCTTTGGGTGTGGGGGGATGGTGACGGAGATGGCGACGCGGGGGGAGCCGTGGCGGCGGCCGGAGGGGGAGCGGGGGCTGGAGGACGAGATGGAGCTCTTCCGCAGCGGCTCCGCCCCGCCGACCGTCGAGGGCTCCGCGGGCGCGCTCCACGGCGCCGACGCCTTCCTCGACGACGACCTCCGGGCCGACCCGGCCTACCACTCCTACTACTACTCCAGCGGCAGCGTCAACCCGCGCCTCCCGCCGCCGCTGCTGTCCCGGGAGGACTGGCGGTCGGCGCAGCGGCTCCGCCCCGGCGGCCCCGGCTCCGGCCTGGGCGGGATCGGCGACGGGAGGAGGCCCGGCGGCGGCGGCGGCGCCGGGACAGGGCGGCCCGGAGACGGGCTCATTGGGATGCCTGGGCTCGAGATTGGGAGGCAGAGCAGCTTCTCCGGTCTCTTTCAGGTGATTCCTCTGAAGAATATATCCCTGTCTGAACTCATTTCTTATTAAGCTCATGTGACTGCGTTCTGGATATACATGCCAATGGAGATTGGATTATGTCAACGCTGTAATGCTAATGTTCTAGTCTAGTTAGATTTTCAGTTTGTTTGATTAGTTCTGTTGCCTTCAGTCCAAGTGGTCAGAGTTCATGTTCGTCTGGTCACTGTTTGAGCTGGTATTGGGGTATATGCTTCTGTCACTGCACTTTTTGTTTCTGAATCGAATTGTTCGGGCGTTACTGATAGTGACATATGCCAGCTGCTCTTGTTGTTTCTGAATCGAATTGTCCGGGTGTTACTGATAGTGATATGTGCCATAGATTTTTATATGCATGTAGAATATTTAGAGGATGCCTGGGCTCCCTGGGCTCGAGATTGGCAGGCAGAATAGCTTCTCCGGTCTCTTTCAGGTGATGCTTCTGAAGAACATCTCCCTGTCTGAACTCCTGTCTTATTAAGCTCATGTTAGAGAGGTTGCGGAGTGTGGTTAGGTTTTCAGTTAGTTTGATTACTTTTGTTGCCTCTTAACATTCAGTCCAAGTGGCCGGAGTTCATGTTCATCTGAGGTATGGTACTGTTTGAGCTTGTATTGGGGTATATGCTTGTGTCGCTGCTCTTTTTGTTTCTGAATCGAATTGTTTGGCTGTTAATGATGGTGATATATGCCAGCTGCTCTTTTTGTCTCTGAATCAAATTGTTTTGGTGTCACTGATAGTGATATATGCCACTATGCCAGTTTCTCTGTTTGTTTCTTAATTGAATTGTTCGGGTGTTGCTGATTGTGGTACTAGCTGTATATTTTTTTATATGCATGTGGATTGTTTAGAGGATGAAGTTAAGAGAAGGTTCAAGCTCTGGCTCTTAATTATGGTTGTTATGTTTTGGGCCTGTTAAAAAATGTATTTCTGGTATGGTGACCCAAAAAGCTTGGTTTTCCAGCTGCGCAAGTTGTTGACGAATGAGCTATTTAGAGCCAAAAGCATTATGTTCCTGCCTTCATCTTGTTGGATGTTGTTACATTGATGAAATGGTGTCTGCTTCCTTTCCTCATATGTTGGTCTTAAATCTTAATTCGTGCGAACTGGTTGAACAGGAAGTTACTGAACTTAGTTTGCATGTGTTCAATAAGATACATCTTAGTAGGAGTAATTTTTAGTCTGGTCCCACAAAGGTTTTTCTACCAATATGATACAAAAGTTTTCTGCCAATATATTTGACTATTTGGTGATTTTTTCTACTGGGAAAGCTTTCCATTGTTACCCATGAGTGATGTATCTGAAAGTATAATTCTGTGACTAGCTACTCAATGTTCTGGTGCACTAGAATAATGCGGTATGATAAATGCCTTACCTCTGGATTTATACATATAGAATGGATTTGATATGAAGGTCATTGTAATACTTGCTTGGTCATGAGCATATGGCATTGCATTTACACAATACTATTATCTTAAATTGAACATTTAGGTCAGGTTTCTTATGCAAGCATGTGGGTGTCATAATCTTTATGTAGAGCTCAATCCGTCTTTCCTTCAGTTGTCATTTTCTCAAGGTAACTTGTTTTGCAGGATGACTCGTATCAACACGATACAAACAGGCAGGGTGCAACCCGCAATAGTACGGACTTGTCGGGTTCTTCTAGAAATCGTTATGGTCTTCATCATGAGTCTGGAGCTATTGGTGGCCTACAATATGATAGCAAAGCACCTCACCTGCCAGGCAATCCGAATAATGAGTCGACACATACATATGCATCAATTATGGGGTCATCACTTTCAAGAAGTGCATCTCCTGACCCTGAGCTCGTGAGGAGAGTTCCTAGTCCTTGCCTTCCCCCGATTGGTGTGAAACTTGGTGCTACCAATAACCAGAACAATGGTGGTTCATCTTCTTTCAACCGCAACTCTCCCAGTATTGGTGGATCTGATGATCTGGTGTCTGCTTTATCTGGTATGAACCTGTCGTCATCAAGGCTAGTCAATGGACATGCTGACCAATCCAAGCTCCATCAGGATGTAGATAGTGTCCGTAAATTTCTCTATGAACAATACATGGACCACAAACATGGTAATGGACAGCACTCCTACATGAAACATTCTGAACAAGGTCATGTCAAGGGACCTCAAGAATATTCTGGAGCTTCTATGAATTCTTCTATTATGAGGAATCAGATCAATGCTGGTGGATTCACATCATTTGACAACTCATCCCTGGGATCCGGCTTTTCTTCCCCAAGGATTGGTTCCCGGTCACCCGGTGGGAGTTTATCTTCCCGACATAATCTAGCTAACCTTGCAAACTACAGTGGAATTGGAAGTCCAACTGCGACATCTGGTCATCAGTTGCCTGTTGATCCACTCTATGCTCAATTTCTCCGGGCAGCAGAAATTGCTGCTTTTGCAGCCAACTGTGAGGACCCATTGATGGAGAGGGGTAACCTGGGAAGTTCTTACATGGATCTATTTGGTCATCAGAATGATTATCTTGGTCCATTGCTTCAGTCACAGAAGCAGTATGACTACTATGGGAATCTTGGGTCTGGTCTTGGTTATGCTGGGAACTCTTTGACAAATCCTGTTTTCCCCACTTCGCCAGGTGGACCTGGTAGTCCACTTAGGCATGTGGATCGCAGCATGCGCTTTCAGTCCAGTATGAGAAACTTTGGTGGTTCCTATGGCTCCTGGAATTCAGATTTTGGTGGTAAGGTGAATGCCAATTTGGTTCCATCACTTCTGGAAGAATTCAAGAGCAACAAAAGCCGATCATATGAGCTCTGTGAAATTGCTGGCCATGTTGTTGAGTTCAGGTAAATTTTGTACTCACTGAGTTCTTATATATGGTAACCTACTAAACTGCAAATCCAAGATCGGTAATTTCATAGAGTTACCTATATTATTGGCCATCCACCTTTCATATTTTGTCGAGGAATCATGCGCAATGATCTCTTGTCTCACAGATTTAGGTTATTGGTCTAACTTGTCTATTGAACTTTATCCAGTGCTGATCAATACGGGAGTCGGTTCATACAGCAAAAGCTTGAAACTGCCAGCGTTGAAGAAAAAGACATGGTTTTCACTGAAATCATGCCTCAAGCTCTCACATTGATGACTGATGTTTTTGGAAATTATGTTGTTCAGAAGGTATTGAATTATTCATAGCAATTATTTGTCGCAGTGCTATAAACATCCTGGCCTGACCATAAATTTTTGAACCAGTTTTTTGAGCATGGGAGCACGGCTCAGATAAAGGAGTTGGCTGATCAGCTAATCGGGCGAGTCTTGGCACTCAGCCTTCAAATGTACGGTTGCCGAGTTATACAGAAGGTATGGAAATTGGAACCTGTTTATTATCGGTGCTTGAGTACCAAGGAAAAAAATAGCGGCTATAGCAAAATAGCGTCGGCCTTAAAACACGCTATTAGTGTGCTACGCGCTATAGCATGCTATTAGCGAGATTTTATACATCAATTTATTTAGCGAGACAATTCTCAGAATGCTATAGCGCGCTATTTTTTTGAGTGGTCAAGACTAGAAAATATCCCTGTAGTAAAATAAATTAATAATTGTCATCTCGAAAGCAACATTCTCCTCTGAACTGCTGTACTTTCTATTAATATGTCCAGCTGGAACTCTTCTTGACAAAACTGCACCATGATATTCAAACATATGACAAATTGATTGCTTGAGTATGGAATATGTGACATCACCTAGAATACAGTTACAAGCTATCTTATGTTTGGCAGGAAATTGTCTGATTATGTCAACAGAACTCTTAGAACAAAAAGTAGCTTATGTTTAATTATATGCATGCATTTCTGATTATCTAATGCATATTGGATGGTTGCAGGCATGTTTGATTCTACCCACTTTGCATGCACAAAAGGAAACCCATTACATGTTCATATAAAACATGAAGGACATAAATATGCAGAGAATATGTTCTTTAACTTATGTGATGGGCGATATTTGTGCAGGCCATAGAAGTTGTTGATTTAGATCAGCAGACTAAAATGGTTGCTGAGCTTGATGGGCATGTGATGCGCTGTGTACGTGATCAAAATGGTAACCACGTTATACAGAAATGCATTGAATGCATCCCACAGAATGTCATCGAGTTCATTGTTTCAACCTTCTATGGTCAAGTTGTGGTGCTATCGACTCATCCATATGGATGTCGGGTTATACAGGTATGTTTGTACTTTGTAGTGGTATATTGCAATATACTCACGTTATTTCACAGTTTCACTAACTATTTTCACTGTGTGCAGAGGGTGCTGGAGCACTGTGATGATCCGAAAACCCAGCAAATAATGATGGATGAGGTCCTCCAGTCTGTTTGCTTGCTTGCTACAGACCAGTATGGTAACTATGTTGTCCAGGTTAGTGCCATAAACATATTTGGAAGATACTCCCTCTGTAAACAAATATAAGACGTTTTAGGTCACTAAAACATCTGCATTTTTTTTACAGAGGTAGTACTGTTTTTGCTATTTTCTTATTGATGGTCGTTGTTCTATGGATTATCACCTTTTGGTGGGTACCTGTCTCCGAAACAATCCACATCTCATGAATTATGGACTTGATGCGATTGATTAATGGAAACCTGGTATTATCTATTTCGTGCAAAACACAAGCCATAGGGCTAAATGGAACTGATCCAAATATTTGACAATTACATGTAAGGTTCTTGGTAACTGGAATAGGACCATATTATCATCTTAAAATGATTACAAGTAATCTCAATGTCAATGGTTTCAGCTGGGATGAAATTCCTGCGTGGAAAAATAATATTAGTTTTCTCCTTACTCGACTGTTTTTTCATCAGTACTCAGCAAAGTGAGTATGATTTTCCTTTCCCCTTTACCTTTACTGACTCGAGTCAATATTTTATGCATTAATATCTGGAAATAAGGTGAATGTTATACATGCTGTAACTGGTATGCATTTCTCCTATTGTTCTGGGATCACTTCTTTTTAGTCTAGATTAAAATACAATCAAGCTCAAGTAAGTAGTTTTGACAGTTGCACAAGTGACACAATAAGCCTGAATATTGAAATGGACGATTTTGATGCCTACACTTTCCCTATTTTATGGATGCATTTTTTCTACAAAACGTGTTTTGTTCTTACCACTATTCTCTCCCATCTTCATTCTTCAATAACCGAGCTTATTTCACAGCATGTTATGGAACACGGCAAACCCCATGAGCGATCTGCTATCATTGAGAAGTTGATTGGGCAGATTGTACAAATGAGCCAGCAAAAGTTTGCCTCGAACGTCATTGAGAAGTGTTTATCCTTTGGGAATCCTGTGGAGCGCCAAATCTTAATTGGTGAAATGCTTGGATCCACGGAGGAAAGTGAACATCTTGAGGTCTGTTGCCCTTCAATTTGTAGACATATATGCTTGGTTATTGTTGTGCAACATAAAGTTCCGTGGTATCTTTGATGACCAGTTTGTAGTTCATGATTCAAGCTCCTTCGTTGCTTTGCTGACGTGTTTTTTTGTATTGAACTTTGAAGGTGATGATGAAAGACCAGTTTGCAAACTACGTGGTACAGAAGGTGTTAGAGACCTGTGACGACCAGCAGAGGGAGGCGATCCTCACAAGGATCAAAGCACATCTTAACACGCTGAAGAAATACACATATGGGAAGCACATAGTAGCACGTGTGGAGAAGCTCGTCGCAGCGGGAGGTATGTTCTCTATCGTCCATGAGCCCTATACGCTTAGGTTATCATCAACTCAAGGTTTGTGTCTAACCCAAAGACGCTCTCTTCTGTGCGCAGAAAAGCGACTCGGGCTCCAACCGTCCCGTGTGCTGCCTGAAGACTAAAGCATCTCTAGCTGTACAGCTAACAGTGGCTAGGTTTGCATGCTGGCGTCTTCGTTTTTCCATCTACAAGGCGTCAGGGCTATGCGTGCGCCTTGCCATCGGAAATAAAATGAGTAATAGGAGCCGAGGAGAATGTAGATTCTGTAGCTAGATGAGTAAAGATGTGGAGAATGAGTAATTACAGGCTTGTTGTTACTCTGCTGTAGAAATTTAGAACTAGAGAGAGAGGGAAAAGAGAAAGCTGTTAGCTGTAACCTACTTGAGACTGAAAGCCGTTAGTCCTTTTAATTTTCTGTCATGTGGCAGATGTAATGGCATGTTGTTGTAACATAACATATACAGATGGGGATGGTGGTACTTAAACTGTTTTCTCTGCAAAGCTGGAGCTATTTATCTAAGCTTTGCCTTTTATTTTATTTGCTGATTGTTTGTGCTCTTTTAATAACAATATAATTAATTGTGCATGGTCACCGCCTTATGGAAAATTTCAGGGAAATATAGGAACAAAAATGTTCTGTCTTCAGAGATAATTAGCCTGTTAAACTCCAGACATGACAGATTCAAATTGTTCTTTGGCTTTACTAGAATATATATTGGTTCTAAACAGGTGCAACTTTTATGTTACAACACCAAGACATCGTATGTAACCTTCCACAAGGAGCCTTGACAATATATTCAACAAAAGATAAAATATATACATTGTGCATGAATTTAAATTCCTAGTAAAAATATCTTAGTAGAAAGTGGAAAATATCTTTGTACTTTACAAAATGAATCGAGAACCTTGTTTATAGTTATCAGTTTTCTGTCAAGTTCGAATATTCTGAATTTTCCAAAATTAAGGCTTTCTCTTATTTTATTTTTTTGAACAACAAAAGGCGCATGAAGCGCCAAACTTTCCATTCAGCTCAGCTCAATAGCAATGTACAACATGGATTACAAAGCCCTCGAATTGGAAATTAGATAGGAGAGAAACTACCGGGCAAGTCATGTTCCTGTGAGCTGAAGCAAAACAACATATGTCAGGTTCTACATTTGATTTAATTACCTGATGAGCGACATTATGAGCAATACCATTAATTTCCCTCGAAATATGGAACACCCTAGGTTGAAGGTCTGAAGAGTAGCAGAAGAAATCACCTAAAACTTTCCTGATAGTCCAAGGATTAGTAGTTTCAGTAATCTTCCTACTAGCCGCAAAATGAAGCCAGAGAGAGAGAGACAGTCTGTGAGGAAGGTCAGCTGGCTGATGCTGAGACATTTGGCCACTTGTGCAGCCAAGATAAGAGCAAAAGCTTCAGCCTGCAGAGGTGTATACTTGTAATGGCGGTGGAAGCTTGAATCTACACGTTGACTTCCTTCTGATCCTGCGGCAAAGAATGTAGATACCAACTCGAGTGGCTGATGTTCCCTGCAATAAACCTGGATTTTTTTTGCACTTCAAAAGCTGCATCAGTATATACTTTCGGTCCTCTGATAAGAAGATCAGATTTAAGCATTTGTCCCTGCAAGAGAAGTTGATTAGTATGGGTTAAGATACAACTGGAGTTTTGAGACTAATGGTGTGAAGAATTATTAAGCAGATTACAGAAATCAGGAGATAGAGAAGTAGTTGCATTATATTAACTTGGTCAGGGGCAACTTTCTTTCTATCAAAAAGATAATCATTCCTCACTTTCCAAAGACATCACATAAAATTCAGAATGTTGACAACAGAAGCATGTGGATAGTTCATATTAAGTAAAGAAAGAATAATACTTTGAATATTGGGATATTTCTGAACTAAATCATCTGTTCTAATGAACCAAGGATGAGAAAGCAGCTCTAGCAAAGTCACAAAGAAAAAACAGGTGAATCTCATCCTCTTGCTGACCACATCTGCAAAAACATTAAGAAATATGTATGGAAAAGCGCCCGACCCTCAAACCTGTAGGAAGAGCTTTTCGAAGGAGTCTCCAATCGAAAGTTTGAACTCTAGGGATCATTAACTTTTGCTCCAAATCAACTTGAGAAGATTTTTCACCTGAAAAGAAACTTGGGAAGGAGTATTTCTTGGATTGGCATGAATATCCTGCAAACACAATTTATAAGTGGATTTGAAAGAACAAGTACCACTAGGAGTTAGATCCCAACATAATATATCCAACAGATTTGAATGATAACAGAGGCTAGAGGCTGTTGAAAGAAAAAGTTAATGAGGTTATTGTTCCAGACTTTCTGACCCGACATCCAAAGATCCTTAACAAGAGAAGGATATATGTATCCTGGAGGCTGAATAATAAGATTGTCATGAATAGAAGCCCAAAGAGAATACCAAGGGGGTACTCCAAAGAGATATATTCCCATGCGTGAGTTGGTAGAAAGAGTGAGCTTTGAGTTTAGGCAACATTTTTAAAATGGAGGACCAGAAAGCAGATTTTGGAGTAGGAATTAGCAGTCCAAATAGAGGCATCATGGAAGTATTTAGATTTGAGAACAAGATGAAGGTGGTGTTGGGGAACGTAGTAATTTCAAAAAATTTCCTACGCACACGCAAGATCATGGTGATGCATAGCAACGAGAGGGGAGAGTGTTGTCCACGTACCCTCGTAGACCGATAGCGGAAGCGTTATCACAACACGGTTGATGTAGTCGTACGTCTTCACGATCCGACCGATCAAGTACCGAACGTACGGCACCTCCGAGTTCTACACACGTTCAGCTCGATGACGTCCCTCGAACTCCGATCCAGCCGAGTGTTGAGGGAGAGTTTCGTCAGCACGACGGCGTGGTGACAATGATGATGTTCCACCGACGCAGGGCTTCGCCTAAGCTCCGCAACGGTATTATCGAGGTGTAATTTGGTGGAGGGGGGCACCGCACACGGTTAAGAGATCACAAGGATCAATTGTTGTGTCTATGGGGTGCCCCCCTGCCCCCGTATATAAAGGAGCAAGGGAGGAGGAGGCCGGCCCTAGGAGGGGGCGCACCAAGTGTGGAGTCCTACTAGGACTCCCTAGTCCTAGTAGGATTCCACCTCCCATATGGAATAGGAAAAGAGGAAGGGAAAAAGAGAAGGAAGGAAGGGGGCGCCCCCTTCCCTAGTCCAATTCGGACCAGACAAGTACATTAGGAGTTGGATCCCAACATAATATATCCGGGCAATCTTGGTGAATAATGTCAGTTTGAATGATAACAGAGGCTAGAGGCTGTTGAAAGAAAAAGTTAATGAGGTTATTGTTCCAGACTTTCTGACCCGACATCCAAAGATCCTTAACAAGAGAAGGATATATGTATCCTAGAGGCTGAATAATAAGATTGTCATGAATAGAAGCCCAAAGAGAATACCAAGGGGGTACTCCAAAGAGATATATTCCCATGCGTGAGTTGGTAGAAAGAGTGAGCTTTGAGTTTAGGCAACATTTTTAAAATGGAGGACCAGAAAGCAGATTTTGGAGTAGGAATTAGCAGTCCAAATAGAGGCATCATGGAAGTATTTAGATTTGAGAACAAGATGAAGGTGGTGTTGGGGAACGTAGTAATTTCAAAAAATTTCCTACGCACACGCAAGATCATGGTGATGCATAGCAACGAGAGGGGAGAGTGTTGTCCACGTACCCTCGTAGACCGATAGCGGAAGCGTTATCACAACGCGGTTGATGTAGTCGTACGTCTTCACGATCCGACCGATCAAGTACCGAACGTACGGCACCTCCGAGTTCTACACACGTTCAGCTCGATGACGTCCCTCGAACTCCGATCCAGCCGAGTGTTGAGGGAGAGTTTCGTCAGCACGACGGCGTGGTGACAATGATGATGTTCCACCGACGCAGGGCTTCGCCTAAGCTCCGCAACGGTATTATCGAGGTGTAATTTGGTGGAGGGGGGCACCGCACACGGCTAAGAGATCACAAGGATCAATTGTTGTGTCTATGGGGTGCCCCCCTGCCCCCGTATATAAAGGAGCAAGGGAGGAGGAGGCCGGCCCTAGGAGGGGGCGCACCAAGTGTGGAGTCCTACTAGGACTCCCTAGTCCTAGTAGGATTCCACCTCCCATATGGAATAGGAAAAGAGGAAGGGAAAAAGAGAAGGAAGGAAGGGGGCGCCCCCTTCCCTAGTCCAATTCAGACCAGACAAGTACATTAGGAGTTGGATCCCAACATAATATATCCGGGCAATCTTGGTGAATAATGTCAGTTTGAATGATAACAGAGGCTAGAGGCTGTTGAAAGAAAAAGTTAACGAGGTTATTGTTCCAGACTTTCTGACCCGACATCCAAAGATCCTTAACAAGAGAAGGATATATGTATCCTGGAGGCTGAATAATAAGATTGTCATGAATAGAAGCCCAAAGAGAATACCAAGGGGGTACTCCAAAGAGATATATTCCCATGCGTGAGTTGGTAGAAAGAGTGAGCTTTGAGTTTAGGCAACATTTTTAAAATGGAGGACCAGAAAGCAGATTTTGGAGTAGGAATTAGCAGTCCAAATAGAGGCATCATGGAAGTATTTAGATTTGAGAACAAGATGAAGGTGGGAGCTACTAGTAGAAAAAGGGGCTTTCGTTCGGGCCTGGCCAGCCCATTAGTCCCGGTTCTTATACGAACCGGGACCAACGGGGGCATTCGTCCCGGTTCGTGAGCCCAGGTGGCCGGCCGGGGCCTTGCGGGCTTTGGTCCCGGTTCGTCTGGACCCATTTGTCCCGGTTCTAGGAACGAACCGGGACCAATGGGCCTCGCTCCTGGCCCATAACCATTGATCCCGGTTCCAGCCACGAACCGGGACAAATGATTTGCCTATATATAGCCCATCGCCAGCGAGCAGAGCACTCCACACTGCTCTGTTTTTTGCTGGCCGGCGAGGGGAGGGCATTTGAGTGCTCTAGCTCACCTCCTATGCACATGAGGTGTTCGATGAAATGTCCGAGCCACACTAGTTAATATTTCTTCTCTCGAAACTCAACCTCCGAGCTCCATTTTCCCCGAGATTTTTCTAGGTTTAGCGGTCCGTCACGTCCCGTCCCCGTCTTCACCGCCGTCGATCGCCCGTGCCGATCTTGTCGCCGGCACCACCGTGGTGAGCCTCTTGTTCTTATCTTCTTTCTGAAAGAAAAAAAATTCTTACTTGAGATAGATACTTGTCTAATTTTCTTACTTTTATTATTCCTTGTTATTATATAGTGCGATGGTTCTGGTATCCGCCCCCGTCGGCCCTCATCCTGTCTATGATTCGGATGTGGTATATATTATCTTTTTATAACTATTTGGTTCATTTATTTTTTATGACAATTATGCCGACCAACGTGACATAGATTTTATTTATGTAGGAGGTGGTTGAACCGGAAATTCCAACCGACCCTATTGTCGAGAGGTTAAATTTAGTTGAAGAAGAAAACAATTACTTGAAGGAAAAAATAAAAAAAATTGAGGAGGAGAAGATGATATTGGAGTTGCATGTTGCGGATGTCGTCGATGATCACAAGATCAAGATGGATGCAATGCGGTTGAAGATTAGAAAATATGCCATTCATACCGAGGCTTGGTACCATTATGCCGTTGGATCAATTGTTACCTTAGTTGTGATTATGATCGCATTTGTTGTTGCATTGAAATGTTTTACATAGTTTTAATGTATGGTTTAACTAGATGCTCTGGAGAGCTATATGTTGTTCAATTTGAACTATGTATGTACTTTGGTTTTAATGTGATGATGAACTACTATTAATTTGGTCACTTATCTATCCATGTTCATTTGTAGTGCTTTTCAATTTCAGGGTCTTATAGCTGAAAACAATCAGTAAATGCATGAAAAATAACCAATGGAGTCAGAAAGGGTTGAAAATTGATGATGTGGCTTTGAATGGTGCATTTTGAACACATAAAAAGTATGGAGTTCAAATAAGTTCAAAAAAATGAAATCCCTTTGTAACAGACGAGTTTCAGTATGAAACCCTGATACTTCGAAAGAGATTGTCCGTTTTGTACACGAAGTGCATCCAGTTTTTGCCGTAAGCCTCTCTACTTTCTTGCACATGCTATGTGGATGAAATGATGATACCATGCCAACTTTTAACCTTTTCAGAGTTCATTTGTAGTGCTTTTCAATTTCAGGGTCTTATAGCTGAAATTTTTTTAGTAAATGCATGAAAAATAACAAATGAAGTCAGAAAGGGTTGAAAATTGATGATGTGGCTTTGAATGGTGCATTTTGAACACAGAAAAAGTATGGAGTTCAAATAAGTTCAAAAAAATGAAATCCCTTTTGTAACAGACAAGTTTCCGTATGAAACCCTGATACTTCGAAAGAGATTGTCCGTTTTGTAAACGAAGTGCATCCAGTTTTTGCCGTAAGACTCTCTAATTTCTTGCACATGCTTTGTGGGTGAAATGATGATACCATGCCAACTTTTAACCGTTTCAGAGTTCATTTGAAGTGCTTTTCAATTTCAGGGTCTTATAGCTGAAAAAATCAGTAAATGCATGAAAAATAACAAATGAAGTCAGAAAGGGTTGAAAATTAATGATGTGGCTTTGAATGGTGCATTTTGAACATAGAGAAACTATGGAGTTCAAATAAGTTCAAAAAAATGAAATCCTTTTGTAACAGACGAGTTTCCGTATGAAACCCTGATACTTCGAAACAGATTGTCCGTTTTGTACACGAAGTGCATCCAGTTTTTGGCGTAAGCCTCTCTAATTTCTTGCACATGCTATGTGGGTGAAATAATGATACCATGCCAACTTTTAACCTTTTCAGAGTTCATTTGAAATGCTTTTCAATTTCAGGGTCATATAGCTGAAAAAAAATCAGTAAATGCATGAAAAATAACAAATGAACTCAGAAAGGGTTAAAAATTGATGATGTGGCTTTGAATGGTGCATTTTGAACATAGAAAAACTATGGAGTTCAAATAAGTTCAAAAAAATGAAATCCTTTTGTAACAGACGAGTTTCCGTATGAAACCCTGATACTTCGAAAGAGATTGTCCGTTTTGTACACGAAATGCATCCAGTTTTTGCTGTAAGCCTCTCTACTTTCTTGCACATGCTATGTGGGTGAAATGATGATACCATGACAACTTTTAACCTTTTCAGAGTTCATTTGAAATGCTTTTCAATTTCAGGGTCTTATAGCTGAAAAAAAATCAGTAAATGCTTGAAAAATAACAAATCAAGTCAGAAAGGGTTGAAAATTGATGATGTGGCTTTGAATGGTGCATTTTGAACATAGAAAAACTATGGAGTTCAAATAAGTTCAAAAAAATGAAATCCTTTTGTAACAGACGAGTTTCCATATGAAACCCTGATACTTCGAAAGAGATTGTCTGTTTTGTACACGAAGTGCATCCAGTTTTTGCCGACACTCTCTACTTTCTTGCACATGCTATGTGGGTGAAATGATGATACCATGCCAACTTTTAACCTTTTCAGACTTCATTTGAAATGCTTTTCAATTTCAGGGTCTTATAGCTCAAAATAATCAGTAAATGCATGAAAATTTAATAGCAAAAAGAATTATCATAAAATAAAATAAATAAGTAATTTGAAACAAAATAATATAAACTTTAATAAAATATATAAGTAGAAAAAAATAAAATAAACTTTAATAACATAAATAAAATTTATGAAACTAAAATTATCAAAGTATTTTCTGTTCAAAACATTATAAGCAACCTCTAAAATTTATGAAACTAAAATTATATAAAATTGATGCAACTAAAATTATCAAATTATTTTCTGTTCAAAATCATTAAAAGCAAAAAGAATTTTCATAAAGTTCTTTGTTTGTTAGAATCTTTAATACCAAATATATAAGTAGAAACAAAAAATAAGTATTTTGTTGTAAGTAGAAACAAAACAAAAAAATAAAGCAAAAAAACTGGAAAAAATAAAAAAATTGCCACCTACTAGGCCACCACGGCCTGACGACTAGAAATCCATCCCTGGGCGAGGATTCAGGCCCGCATAAGGCCTAGTAGGCCCATCAGGCATAGCAGTCACAATTAGGCCCGTAAGCCTGCAATGGAGAGGAGCTCGAGAGGGGTGCGGCAGTGGGGCTTATAAACCACTGCGCGCCCCTCTCAACTAGCGTGGTGGGCAACATTCCTTTGCAGATTTTGGAACATATCTTGGACTTTTGGCAGGCTCATTATGATGAGATTGATATCCGACAATGTTATGGTTTAAAAGAGTTACCATCCTCGGAAGCCATTTACGAGATTTTGGGCCGTTGCTCGCGTTGTTTTGCGCTGGATCACACGGTCTCTGCTTGCACTGCCCAGCTCTGTGGCTCGTGTCAAAATTATGAGAGGGCGTGTTGTTGTGCCCTGCAGCCCATGGGCCGGATGCCTCAGAGATGCACCATATGTAATAGTCCGGCCCACCCCCGGACGGACTGCCCTGGCCTGCTCTCCTGCCCTCAATGCAATCTTCTGGGTCATATCCCAAAACGATGCCATTCCAAAAATGCTACCCGTTTATTTTGGCGTCAAAAGAAGCTGGAACGGCAAGAGATTGAAACCACAGATTCCCATCCGCAGCCCAATGCCCCATCACGTCGACGCAAATCTCACCTACCTATCAGTAAAAAGATTTGGCGTCCCAAGCGGACGGTGACTGACGGTGGACCCATTCCTTCCACTGCTATTGACCAGACGATTACGCTCCATACCCAGCACCAGTTCCCTATTCTGCCACCCCAGATGACCAACGAACGCACAGACATTACTCTACTTTGCCCACCTCCGTCCTTGACTACGCAAAGCGCCGAGCACTCCGCCACCATGGCCAACTTCCTAGTCCAGCCGTTCCAGTTTGTGCCGATGGGTGCACAGATCGAGCGCGGACTGGACCATCGCCTGGCATCCAATATGATTGTGGTGGATGATCCACCGCTCATCCATGAAAGGTATGCTCTGGTTACCGTCACGCCTCCGATTCCTGATCATTAGAAGCAGCTAGTTCTGAATGAGATAGTTTGCATCATGACTGTGGATTTCCACCTTGAAGTACCAGATTCATTTGTTTATCCGATTGGGGTGGGAATGGTTGCTTTTGCGGACATAGCTCTCAGAGATCAGTTCATCCTAGAAAGTCCGCATCAGTTAGATCCTGTTGACGATGACATGACTTTCACCTTTCTGCCTCACAATGAAGGAGAAAATATGCGGCAGTGTCCTTTTCAGTATGTTGCTTGGGTTCTATTCCTAGCCTTTCCAATGGACTATCAGACTGATCACTACATCAACAAAGTTGTCTCCTGCTTCGGCAAGCTAGATATTTGGCATAGGCCGGGATAGAATAAGGAACGTGTTTTGGTTCAAGTAATCATCAGCAACATCGCCCAGGTGCCGCACAGCCTTGTGGTTAAGCGTATTGGCACTCTGCCTGGCATGGGACGATCCTGGTCGGTACCTGTGTATGTCCTCAATGGCAGAGACACAATTCCCGGCCTTGTTGGCAATGAGGATAATGCCCCTCCAATGAATGCTTCCCCACATCCATTTCAACTGCCTTATCTGACTGCTGCCCAACAATGGGCCTTTGATCATCAACAGCAGCTGCAGCAACAGATTGATGCCGCTTGGGAACAGCAGAATCCACCACAACAGGAGTTACAACAGGATGGCTGGGGTGTTTGGCCGGTTGCACCACCGCCATACAGAGGTTTCAGCTTCCGTACTTTGTTCCAATACACAGGTCCATCCCTCATGGATGGTGTTGAGCAGGAGAGAAACCTCACTGATGACCCACAAGATGAGTGGTCTGTGTATTCGGACATCGAAGAGGCTGCTGACGATCTGATCCATGGTAGACCAACCTCTGGTATTCAGTTTGTGCGAGCTACAGGCGGTTCACACACGGTTGAGGTTCAGACAGTTGAAGGCATGGATTTTCTGGAGTTTCTCTGGCTGATCTCTTTTGGTAGATTCACTCGATGCCTTACTACATCGGACGCACCTGCCCAAAGTCAGGTTAGTGGCACTCTACCACTGAACCCTCTGGCATTCTTCCAAGCAATCTGCGCTGCTGTCACTCAGGAGAGGTTTGCAGCCAGTGCCCAGTTGGTCTATCAGCATGATCCTCTCGTCGGCCTCACTATTCCTATTTCCATATCAGAGGATACCTGCGTGGGCGTTGCAACTCAACTTCCTCTGGTGGGTTCTGAATTTGGCTACAGCAGCTCCCACTGTACAAATGTGTTCTCCATCTCTGAAGTTGAGGAGGAGGATACTGAACTTCCCACTGTCAGGACTGGGGATGCTTGTTTTCAGAACCAGATTTTGAGAGAGTCAGCTCCAATTGACACGGTTGGACTGAGGCGCAGTACTCGATCAACGAGGTATGATGGTTTCAAAGTGACCCAAATCACTGATGCGAGGAAGGTGCAATCCAAGGTTAAGCCTAGGGGGGGTGCCCTCGATCGCCTCCTCTTCTAAGGCGACTGCTCCTTGCAGCAAGCTCATACTGAACCCTGTGGCTGACAACTCTGAAGAACTGCCGCCTCCTACTCCTATCCACCAGCTCCAGTATGTGGGCAACGTTATGTGTGGCGTACCATCTGATGACCTCACCGCTCAGAAGCTCTTGGCTGCTGACCAAGGGGAGGAGCCTGAGAAGCACTAAGCCGTATGCCGCCCAATAAACAGTGGAATATCCGGTGCTGGAACGTGCACGGGATCAACTCCGAGAAGAAACATCTGGCAATCCGTAATGCTATTGATACTAGTGGTTGCTCCGTCGTTTGTTTGCAAGAAACTAAACGTACTTCTTTTGATGCTTCATTCGTTAAACTATTCTGCCCTAAAAATTCGATATGTTTGCTTTTGTACCCTCTGTGGGGGCCTCGGGGGGCTTAATCACGTTGTGGATGAGCTCGGTCTTCACCGGTGTTCCTGTATTTTCTGAATCTTTTGCTCTTGGCGTGAGACTTACTTCTACGCAGTCCGCTGATTCCTGGACACTCGTCAATGTGTATGGTCCTTGTACTAAATCGAATAGGATGTTGTTTACTTCCTGGTTATTTGATATTGACATTCCTCGTGGTGATGATTGGCTCCTCATCGGGGACTTTAATTTCATCAGAGCACCAGACAATCGTAATAGGGGAGGAGGGGACACTAATGATATGCTGCTATTTAATGAACTCATCAGACGGCAATCATTAGTAGAGCTTCCAATCAAAGGGCGTTTGTACACCTGGAGTAATATGCAAAACAATCCATTGCTTGAGCAATTGGATTGGCATTTCACATCCGTCGACTCGGCTGTCAAATACCCCAACACAGTAGTTCTGCCACTGGGTAAACCCACGTCTGACCACGCCCCTTGCTATGTTAGCATTCAGTCCCAAATTCCAAAAACCAAGATCTTTCGTTTTGAGGACTTTTGGATCGGACAGCCAGGATTCTTTGAGACTGTTGAACGATCTTGGAACAGAAGATGCTATGCCCCCAATGCTGCCGCAATTTTGTGTAAGAAATTTAAAACCCTACGTTATGATCTGAAGCAATGGAGTAGGAAACTATCCAAGCTGTCGAGCCTGATTGATAACTGTAACAAAGCACTGCTTGAGGTCGATGGGTTAGAGGAAAGAAGAAGGCTATCTATTCCTGAAGCCAACTTTAGGAGGATTCTGAAACGACATCTGCTCCACCTCCTAGACTGCAAAAAGCTCTACTGGAAAAAACGATGTACCATCTGGTACTTCAAGTTCGGTGATGGCAACACAAAGTTCTTCCATAGAGTGGCCACTGAGAGATTCAGACGGAACAACATCGCCTCGCTGCGCTTGCTTGATGACTCGGTCATCCATGATCATGTGGGAAAGGAGGCTGTACTCTTCCAAACGTACAAAGAAAGACTGGGCCACTCCAGCCAGACTGACATACGTTTTGATCTGAAAAGAATCATCAAAAAAGTGAAGGGACTCCAGGCTTTAACAGTTCCTTTCACTCATGCAGAAATCGACCAGGTTGTCAGGGAGCTGCCTTCTGACCGTGCCCCAGGACCCGATGGTTTTAGTGGTGGTTTCATAAATTCCTGTTGGCATATAATCAAGGAGGATTTCTATCGGCTCTGTTCCGATTTCCATGCAGGTAATCTTAACCTTGAGAGTTTGAACACTGGCTTTATCACTCTCATCCCGAAAACGCAATCTCCTGAGATAGCCAACGACTATCGTCCGATAACACTCTTGAATTGTTGTCTCAAGATATTGACCAAGTTGCTAGCGAATCGTCTGCAACGTGTGATCCTCAAAATCATACATCGTAATCAATATGGCTTTCTGCGGGGCCGATCTATACAGGATTGTGTAGCGTGGGCATTCGAGTTCATACATCAATGCCAATCCTCTGGGCGAGAGATAGCTGTCCTGAAGCTTGACTTCGCTAAGGCGTTCGACACCATTGAGCACGCGCCCATGTTAGAAATTATGAAGTGTATGGGGTTTGACGATCATTGGCTCGGTTGGATTAAATGCCTATTTTCCACAGCCAAATCATCGATCCTTCTCAATGGGTCCCCGGGGAGGCAGTTTTTCTGCCTGCGAGGGGTGCGACAAGGTGATCCTTTGTCCCCGCTCATCTTTGTCTTAGCGGGCGGATCTCCTGCAAGCTGCCATTAATGATGCTTATCGGGCCGGAACCCTTCAACTCCCCATCCCAGTACCTGACAACGACTATCCGGTGATCCAATACGCCGATGATACGATACTCGTGATGCCGGCGGACATCTCCCAAGCAGAAACGATCAAGGGTATCCTCCAGGACTATGCGGCATCGGTGGGGTTGCGCATTAATTTTCAAAAGTCCACACTGATCACTACAAATGCTACGGCAGAAACGACCTCGAGGATTGCTCAAGTGTTTGGATGCACGATAGGTTCCATGCCATTCACATATCTCGGGCTGCCTATGGGCACTACACGGCCAACCGTCACTGATCTCATGCCCCTCGTTACGTCGGTGGAACGTAAGCTCTCCTCGGCTGCCAACCTGCTGGACCTCGGCTCAAAGCTCACATTGGTGAATTCAGTGATAACTTCTCTTACGATATATGCCATGTGCTCTATCAAAATCCCACCTAAAGTTCTTGATCATCTTGACAAACTTCGGAGATACTGTCTATGGGCTAAAAGCTCGGACGATGGTACAAAAGCCGTCTCACTGGCTGCATGGGACCTAGTTTGCCACCCGAAGAACAAGGGAGGTCTGGGAGTGATTGACCTCAAGATCCAAAATTAAGGCTTGCTCCTGAAAATGTTACACAAATTCTATAATCAGTTGGACAAGCCTTGGGTCAAGTTGATCTGGTCAGCCTACTACGCGGGATCGATACCGCATGCAAATGACCTTTGTGGCTCCTTCTGGTGGCGCGACATCATGCAGTTAACGTTGATCTATCGTGGGATCACTACGGTGGAGGTGGGTGATGGTGCTACAGTCCTTTTTTGGAAAGATATGTGGCGCAGTAATATCCTTTCGGACAGCCACCCCAGGATTTGCTCATTTTCCAAAAATGAGGACGTGTCTGTTTATGATCTGCTAACTGCGTCTACCCTTGGCCAAAACTTCAATCCCCCTCTTTCCATCCAAGCCAGGGGCGAACTTCAGGATCTTCAAACCAGCTTGGCCGATGTGGAGTTGACAGATGCCAGGGATATCTGGAGATGTGTTTGGGGCTCCGAGGGCTTCCAGTCCAGTAAATACTACGCCCACTGCTTTCGTGATGAAGTCGCGGACAAAGCCTTCGAGTGGATATGGAAATCAAAGTGCACCAATAAATGGAAGGTTTTCTCGTGGTTGTTATTGGCAGACAGGCTGAACACACGTAATCTCGTGAAAAGGAAGGGTATGAAGCTCCGGGATGATGACTACACGTGTTTGCTATGCTCCACCCAGCTAGAGGAAACGGTTGAGCACCTCTTCTTCGAGTGTGAGTTCAGTAAAATGTGCTGGGGGAGTTGGAGATCACGTGGCCAACGAATGGCAATAGGTTGCAAAAAATGCATGCGGTCAGGAGCGTCTGGTCCCGGCCTATGTTCATGGAAACTTTCATCATGGCGGCCTGGAGCATCTGGAAAGAGCGTAATAATAAAAACTTCAGAGGGATTGTCCCTACAAGGAGGGGGTGGAAGATGAGATTCCAAGATGATTCTGGAATGATGAAGTACCGTGTGAAAGAGGCCCTTTGGCCGTTTATTGAGCACGTAGTCAGTTCGATCTGACAACGGCTGTGTAGTGTTTAGTTTTGTTGGCAACACTTGTACCTTTATTATACTCTTGATGTATAGGAATTCCTCTCTCTCTCCAAACATGTAACCTCTCCCCCTTGTAACTTCTGGTGTGATGAATTAATACAAAGTCAGTGAGGGGGTGCCCTCACTGTCCAATTTTCCTCAAAAAAAAACTAGCGAGGTGGGACTAAACTTTCGACGCGGGCGCAGCAGCACAGGGCCTTTAGTCCCGGTTGGTGGCACCAACCGGGACTAAAGGTGTGCATTGGTACCGGTTCGTGGCACCAACCGGTACCAATGCACCACCTTTAGTCCCGGTTGGTGCCACCAACCGGGACCAAAGGCCGCCGCTTCCCGCCCTTTGGGCTGCTGAAAAGTGGCCTTTGGTCCCGGTTGGTGGCACCAACCGGGACTAAAGGGGGTCTTTGGTACCGGTTGCTGCTATGAACCGGGACCAATGCCCTGGGTATATAAGAAAACAGTTAGCAGTTTCGACCAAATCCATCACTTCTTCCCCTGACGCCCCTGCTCCTCCTCGCCGTCGCCGCCTGCCGCCCCTGCTCCACCTTGCCGTCGCCGCCGCCACCGACGCCGTCAGGCTGCTCGACGTCGCTGCCGCCGCCGCCGTCAGGCTGCTCAACGTCGCCGCCGCCATCGCTGACGCCCTCTGCCCCGACGACGGCGTCGACCCTCGCGCCCCTGCCGGCCCCGACGCGCCGCCCACCGTGCCCCGCCGCCCCCTGTGAGCACCAGCCTGCTCCCGCGCCCCTCCCCTGTCCCGCGCACCTGCGCCCCTGCCCTGCCCCGCCGGCGCCGGCGCCGGCCCCTCCGCCGTGCCCCTCCGCCCCTGCCGGGTGCTAGCTATTAGATTTTTAGATGTCTTTAGATGTTTTTTAGATGTTTTTAGGTGCTATTTTTAGATGTTTTTACATGTTTTTTTAGATTATTTTAGTTTATGTTTAGTTTAGTTTTAAGATTAGGAAAATTTCAGATGTATAGGTATATTTATTTAGATGTATAGTTAATTTAGATGTTGTAATTTGTTCATAAAAATTGTGCACTTTTGTATAGAAACTTTATTTTTTTTCATATGTACGAAAATGGAGAATGAAAACCAAAACAAACATATAATAAAAAACAAAGGAAAAAATGAAGAAGGACCCGCGGCGAAGCAAGTCTTTTTTTAAGGTAGTTCTTTGTTAAAGTGAGGGGGGACGTCCGGAGCACCCCCCGGCCCTCTCGCTCGACCAAAACTCTCGAGGACACCCAAACCCTAGAGAAAAACAATGTCAGTCTCCTACCCCCCTCCCGCGCGCCCCTACCCGATCGACAAACTCTCTTGAGGCCACCCAAATTTACCAAGTTAAAAGAGCATTGTCGTCGAGGCCACCCCGAACCCTTGAAGTGTTGTTGAGGCCACCCCAAACCCTTGAAGCGTTGCGGAGGCCACCCCAAACCCTAGAGAAGCGTCGAGGCCAGGCCACTAATATGATTCCTTATTGTGCTTAGCTAGCTAGTTCAACGTTTGCCACTAATATATCCATCTGTCATGTTTGAATAATAATTGCCATGTTGTAAATATTTGCAGAAACTATGGATCCGCACCCCCGAGACGAAGCAAAAAAGTGGTGTTGGGGGAGATAATCGCACACGGAAGTGATGCCGTCTTGTCGTTTCTCAACGACACATGCACCGATGGCCTGGAAAGACAGGATGAAGAAGCAGGCTACGACGATGATCAAACAATGGAGGAGGAAGGACACCGTGATGACGGCTCCGGTGACCGAATGGAGGGGGAAGGACACCGTGATGACGGCTCCGGTGACCGAACGGAGTCCGGCCAGGTATATATATTAATTAATTAAGCATGTGCTGACTATAGCTAATTGATGCATTAATTGTTTTTGGTATGTACACATATTAACTCTCTTATTTTTCTTCTTTTCTTTCCTCCGGATCGAGCAACACTTCGGTAACGAGACGAGGCCCGAAGAGAAAGTTGCGCGCGGATGAAAGGTACACGATCATTGAAATTGATCGCGCTGGCCAACTGATTGAACCCCTCCGGACCAAGCAAAAATTTAATGCTCAGTGCGGGGTTCTAGTGAGGGACATGATCCCGATCAGCATCGAGCAATGGTTGAAGCCTAAGGACAAAGACTCTCAGGTGTCTTATGTCAGCGATAGGCAGAAAGCTGATCTTTGGACTGCGCCGCAGAAAAATTTCACCTTCCCGCCAGAGGAGGATCCGGAGAATCCAGTTAAAAAGCCAATGATCAAGGCTTATGCTCTTAAGAAGATGGCTGAGCTATTCAGGAGGTGGAAGAATGAGCTGAAATCATCGTTTGTCGACCAAGACAAGACTCCAGAATTCATCGGCCGATTTGAGAAGATCAAAGATCAGTGGCCCGAATTTGTCACCAAAAAGAAATCTGAGAGAGCAGCGAAGATGTCAGCGACAAACAAGAAAAATGCTGCAAAGAAGAAGCATCACCATCACACGGGGTCAGGTGGCTACCTGAAAGCCCGGCCGTTGTGGGACAAGGCTGAGAATGACCTCATTGATAAAGGGATCGAACCAGAGACGCGACGCTGGCCAGACCGTTGCAGGACTTGGTTCTTCGGGGTTGGGGGAAATTGGACCCTGTAACAGGGAAGTGCATTTGGATCAACGAGCAGCTGAACACACCCATCGAGAAGCTTTAGGAGTATATCGAAAAGGCGCAACAAGGGACGTTTGTTTCGGACAGAGAGAACAACGAGCTCACAGAGGCCCTCGGGAATCCTGAGCACCCCGGACGGACACGAGGCACGCACGCAGGCGGTTACAAACGCCGGGAGAGGAAGAAGAAAAAGGAGTTGACCCAACTACAGGCGCTGCACGCAAGGGTACAAGCGCTAGAGGAACGAGAGGCAGTTCACAGCACGCGACCTGCCGAAGCTACACCCGAAGCTACCCCGCCATCTCAGCGGAGAAGCAGCGTGGCTTCCACGGAGCTGCTTCAGGAGCCTGTCTTCACGGCTCCTACTAGCTACCCTATAGATGCTATCAGGGAGTCTCAGCATTGCCACCTTATGACGCAGTGGATGGAATTGAAAGTCAAGGCGGCTGTTGGCTCTGTTGCCCCTCCTGAACCTGGCGCAACTTTTCACTGCCGGCCGATTCCAGAAGGATATGCTAGGGTGATGCTGGATGAAATCACAGAAGGATTTGGGGACCTCCAGCTTGACCACCCTACGGGTGACGGGGAGACTCGGCTGGGTTCTTGTCTGAAGACTCCATGCCTATGGCGGAAGGAGCTCATCAACCTTCCGAACTGGATGCCTCCGCCTCCTCCTCCTCCTCCTCCGGCGAGTCAGGGCACTCCGCCTCCTCCACCGCCTCCTCCTCCGGCGAGCGACGATTAGGGCACTCAGCCTCCTTCTCCGATGCGTGGCGGCACTCCGCCTCCTTCTCCGCCTGCGCTGGCGCGCCCGAGCAGCCACCAGCCTCCTCCTTCTCCGCCTCGCCAGCAAGGGCGGAAGAGACCCGCCGCCGCCCCGGCTGCTCTGGCGCGTCGTAGTCCTTCTCCTCCGCCTCGTAAGCAAGCACAAAAGAAGATAGCCGTAGCCGCTCCGTCTGCTCCGTCGTCTAGCAGTATAGCCAGAGGCGGGAGGCAATACAGATACTGTCCACCTCTCAAGCCTCTAGAGAAGTTACCGTACGAGAGGACCGAGGAGGAAAACACGAAGATCGTGCGGACCGAAGTGAAGGACTTCTTTGAAGGGGTGAAAGCAAAGAGACATCCACCTCCGGAGGAGAAGGTAGATCCGGTGAAAGCAAAGCGCACTATCGATGCCCTGAGGAAACCACCAAAGTCTCCGCCGAAAACCAACTATGAGCGCGTTACTGAAAAGGCATATCTTGAAGCGAAGCGGTCGGGAAATACTGTCAGTGATCAAAGGTTAAAAGAACGACGAGCAGCTGGGAAAAAATTGCCCAGCTCGGCGAACAAGCGAACCAATCGTGCCCCCTGCTCAATGTGTCTAGCGACATCGTCGCTAATGCTCTGGGGATGGTGCCCGGTTATAGCAATCTTGGAGATTACCTGCCCGACGATGCACATTATGATTTCTTGGAGGTGGACGAACACAGATACGAGTACGGGAAGCCTCTCGTCAAAGACGAAAAATCTCTAACAACGATGATGCGAAGATTCCATAATTGGTACATGAAAACCTGCAGAGAGTCTGGGGGATGAATACTTTGTATCTGAGAGTTAAAGAGGAGCACGACCTCGTTGGAATTGATCTGTTGCATGTTCCATTTGAGGAGTTCTTCCAGTTCTTCAATCAAAAGGCCCTCGATAAATTAACGGCCACTTGCTACTGTCTGTAAGTACTACTTCTGTCATTAAGTCTCTATGTATAGCTCAGCTCTTTCATTGCATGTATTTATAATCCTCACTATATTATGCAGATTGAAGATCGTCGAGTGCAGAAAAGCAGAAACGTATGATATTGGGTTCATTAACACAAATCTCATAGATGAATTTCAGGTTAAAAAGAGCGCCGAAGAGGCCGAGGCCAACTTGCTCAAATCATTGTTAATAAATCAAAACAAAGATTTAATACTCTTTCCTTACAACTTCAAGTGAGTGTTACTGTCGTGTGCATATTCGGTTTCCCTTATTACTCGAGCGAGGTTATAGTAATGTAATTGATGAGTTATGCATGCGTGCACAACTTCCATTATATTCTTCTGGAGATTAAGCTTGAGCGGGGACTAGTAACCGTCTTAGACTCGAGACGAAAAGATCCCGAGACCTATGCGGACATGACTAAAATTCTCAACAAGTAAGTTCAATCGATCATTATCGCACCATATCGGCAACTTTTTGTTCATTTCCTGATATCTCAAGTAATAATTATTTTCTTTGTCTTGCAGGGATTGGAAACAGTTCACCGCAGAAGCTCCGGGACTGCCGAAGGAGCTGCGATATACATACCCGAAAGTAAGTACTACTAGCTAGCTAGTTGCGTGCATCTCCCGTTGATTCTAGCTACTTTCATCAATGCCATTTATAATGCTTCGCTATCAATTTGATTGACCTGTATTTCTCGTAAAGTGCTTGTGGCAGGAACAAGGGAATGATTACTGTGGATACTACGTGTGCGAGTTCATCTACAACGCGACTTGCAAAGATAAGCGGGGCTACTCTAAAAGACAATATGAAGTGCGTAAGCAATAATATTCACAATTTCATTTTATTACACCATCATTTCTGTTGAGTTTCATTCATATATATGTATTAACCCCCGTCTTCAAATTAGACGTGGCAGATGCGGAATGAACTCCTACCACCAGATCGCATGAAAGCAATTCAAGAGGAATTGGCGGGATTCTTTCTTGACCACGTCATCAATAAAGCCGGAGAATACCATGTGGAAGTTGAGTTCAAATGCTAGGGGATTGTAAGAGATCTTACATATTGTATATGTACGTAGCCAGTAGCGTCGGATAGATAATACGAAAACTTGTTGTTCGACCAATCTCTTGGAGAAGGAGAGGTCGATCACTTCCCTCGGTATGCATGACGAACTTCTGTACTTAATGGTTTCCTTCATTTTCTTACTAGCTAGCGTGTCGAGGGCCTCTCTATGTATAGTACGTAGCGTCGACCAAGCACGGAGATAAGAGAGGACACTTCTCTCTATTAATTAATTAGCTACCTAACACAATATATGAAACACCTTAATTAACCATACAAAACCCCCAAATCCACCCCCCTTTCAGAAAAAAAACAAAAACCCTAGCCCCTGAACAGCTGACGCGTGGATGCCTATTGGCCCCGGTTGGTGCCACCAACCGGGACTAAAGGGCCTCCTGCCTGGGCTCGCAGCACTGGCCACGTGGAGGCCCATCTGTCCCGGTTAGTATAAGAAACAGGACTAAAGGCCTAGGCATTAGTAACGACCCTTTAGTCCCGGTTCCCCAACCAGGACAGATGGGCCTTATGAACCGGGACAAATGGCCCTTTTTCTACTAGTGGAGGAAGGGTCTTTAGCAAGCCTCCAAGCAGCTGCAAGAACCAGACCCTCATTAATTGCTTGCAAGTTCCTAATGCCAAGACCACCTTCCTGTTTGGAATTGCAAATGTCCTTCCAAGCCCTAAAACAAAGGCTCTTGTTAGAATTATTCCATCTGATTCCTGTCCACCAAAAGTTCCTTATAATAGCAGTTAGTTTGGCTATAAACTTCTTAGTAAACAAAATGTTAGACATGTATTACACAGGAATAGCAGAGAACACATACCTAATGAGCTCGAGCCTAGCAGCATGAGAGAGCATATTAGCTTTGTAAGCAAGCAATTTATTCAAAAATTTATCAAGAACAAAGTTGTAAGCAGTAGTTCTATTTTCTGCAGGAAGAATAAGCAGATGGCCAAGGTGGGTGAAATTGATATCCATGGTAGAAACATGAAAAACTTGCTTAATCTCTTGAATAGTGGTTTGACTAACATGAGTATTAAAAAGAATAGCAGATTTGGCCCAGTTTGGGGTTTGACCTGAAATAGAACAAAAGTGATGGATGAATTGAGCCATCGAATTTCCTTCCTGCAAGTGGCTTGACCACAAACCAACAGATCATCTGCAAACAACAGGGAATGAATAGAAGGGCAGTTTGGATCAAGTGAAATACGTTGGAGATGATGAGCAGCTAGAGCTTCATTAAGAGCAACATACAATTCATATAGCAATAACAAACAAATAACGCGACTTGGGACATCCTTGATGAATACCTCTGAAGCCTTTAAATTTATGAGAAGGTTGCCATTAATAAGCACCGAGAAAGTACGAGAAGAAATGCAAGCACAAATCAAGTTAATGAAATGACTATGCAGTCCTTTACGTGCAAGAGCAGACACAATGAAACTCCATTCAAGACGATCAAAAGCCTTAGCAAGATCTATCTTGAGCATGAAAGCATGATGATTCCACGATTTAAGAGCAAAGGAGTGAGTAATTTCTTGAGAAATAATGATGTTATCGCTAATTCTTCTACCCTCAATGAATGCTTGCTGTGTAGGATCAATATAGTCCCGAAGATGAGGCTTAATCCTATTCTCTTAAGTATTTGTATTTTAGTTTTACCTTTTGCCCTATCATATGATTATTAGTTTATTTTTAGAAATATATATTTTCAAACAAGTTTGAAATTTTGTCAAAATATTTTCTTCATAATTCTCCATAGTTTTGAAGTTCATAAATTTGTTTCCTAGTTTTGTGTTCCCATTCCCAGAATTTCCAGGAAGATTTCTCTTGAAAATATATCCTCTTGTCCCACCACAATTTTTTTGCTCGCTAGGTCACCATGTGTGTAAAGTCGCACTTACGCTACCCTAAGATCACTTCGAATCATGACAATGACCAAACCTAGACCATTTTGGTAGTTGAGGAACAATCTATGACTGGTTTCAAAATGGGACACAAAATATAGACTTTCATAATTAATAGTTAAGAGATCAAAAATGCTTCTCTTTCCTCATGCTTTGTCTTTCCCACTCCTGCTTGCGGATGCCAGGTCAGTCATCCCCTTCAAGTTTCGCCGGCGAGCCCGTGGATCCCGCTCAGGCAGCTAGTGGTGGGAGGGGGTTTCCGGCGCCTCAACTTCAGCCAGTATTTTAGGTTAGGTTTTTCCCTTTCAGAGACGACGTTCTGGCGGATGGCGACACTTCATCTTTGAGTTGGTCTTTTGGGTTGCATCCTCCTTGGGTTGGTCCACTGGAACGGAGTCGACGGAGCTTCGACATAGATTCCTGTCGTCTCCTTGGGGCGGCAAGGTTAAGGTTTCTCTCCGCGCGTGTGTGCCGACAAGATTTAGTGTAAGGCGCTTCAGATTAAGTCAAGGGTTCAATGACAACGACTGCGGTGCGACATTGGTCCTTAAGGACACCTGCATGAAGACTTCTCGATTGTCATCAACAAGGCCAGCTGGCTCAGATAGGGAAGTGGCGACAACAACGCGTGAGCACCTTGTTTTGGGTGGTAAGTGGTTGTTCAGTGATGTAGAATCCTTGGTGTAATGTGTATTATGTTTAGAGTGCTTTGTACTTTTCTTATGAATCTTTATAATAGATTTGGGTCCTTTTTCACAGAAAAAAGATGCTTCCTCTTCCTCCTTACGAGCCTTTTGGCATTTAACTCCACACCAACAATAATGGCCGCACCTTAGATCAGTTCCTCCGCATCCGGATCGAGCACAAGGTGGTTGAACCGCTTAGGAGGTGGATAAAGATGGAAGGCACGGATTGAAAAGATGCTAAAAGATGCCCTGTAAAGTATGAGCGCGTTCCCCATTTTTGTTTTTATTGTGGCATCATTGGGCACACAGAGAAATCATGTCTGATAATAGAAGAGGAGAAGATAGGGCGGTTCTCTACGGAGCAGCGTGCCTTGCCATACAAGATGTTCGAGCACCGGAGCTTCTATATGCCAGGGGAGGTGAGCAGTGCCAAGCGCAACCTCCAGTTTGGTAGGCTCCCTTCACAGGATCTTGTGATGGATGCAGAAGATGGAAACGGGAAGAAAGCAGGGGAGACAGAAAAGTTGGGCACCAATATGAAGGCCACCGACAATGATGAGCGGACGACAACGGATCCCATGATCAAGGCTGTCATGAAAGGGGTGGTTGCTGCTGTGGAGAATCTCAAGGCCAATGAAGAGGTTGTAGCGGACAGAGTACACAGGATAGCTAACATTCCTATGCTGGTGAATCCAGAACAGCAAGTAAAGTCGAAGACAGTCTGGAATCAGCGTGCCCGTTCTGAACATTCTAGGGCTAGCAGCAATGGGCGTGGGAAGCCTCTCTTCCAGGCGGCCAAAAGGAACCCAGGGCTGGGACGACTGGCTGCAGCTATCAGGGCCGGAGTGGCCAAGCATACTGCTGGCCTTGCTACTGGTCGTGAAGCCAACAAGCCGTCTGATCCCCGGTTCATCCAAGGGTTGTTGATGGCCTTGTAGTGACCACCCCAGCACATGAGGTGATGGGGGTCGCTGCAATTCAGCAACTGGCGCTGCATCCATATGCTGGGGGTGCTACTGATGGGCCAGTGCAGGCAGCGGTGGCCTACTCCCCGATCCGCGAATATGGCAGGAGTGACAGCTCTATTTGCCGTGAGCTGTACGGTCCAGATGACACCAACAGCGCTGCCTGCGTATACCGCCGGAAGAATCAAGTTCTTGGTAAGCGCAGCGGAGAGGACCGAGCTCCAATGGATCTGGATGATGAGAACAACCTGCCAAAGTTCAGTTTTGAGCGCAGCAAGAAGAGCAGAGGATCACCTTCGGTGTCGCTGGAGGAGGAGACCAGGAAGGAGGACCCAAGAAATCGGAGGCAACCAGCCATGGGGCCGCTGGTCAACTGACAGGCACGGATGAGCGTGCCTGTCAGGAGCCATGACGATACTTTGTTGGAACTGCCGGGGCTTGGGCCGACCCCGGAAAGTTCAAGAATTGGTGAGGCTTGTGCATGCTCAGCGTCCAAATTTTTTGTTTCTTTCTGTAACTCGTCAAAATAAAAGGTTTGTAGAAGGTCTTAGATGGAGGCTAGGCCTCCGCAATGTAGTTTCCTATATAGAAGAAGGTAAAGGGGGTGGCCTAGCTTTGTTCTGGGATGAGAGTGTCGATGTTGAGCTCTTTAAGCTAGGCGAGAGATTTATTCATGTATTCATTTGTAATATGCCCTCTGGAATAAAGTGGAGATGCACCTTTGTTTATGGAGAGCCTCGTACACACTTGTGCCATCTTATGTGGGATCTAATGCGTAAAATGAAAAAGTTAACCTCGCCGGGACCATCGCTGATGGCAGGCGATTTCAATGAGTGTATGTGGCAGGAAGAGCATTTTTCTAGAACGTGTAGAAATAAAAAACAAATGTTTGATTTTAGAGAAATCCTATCCCACTGTGATCTTCATGACTTAGGTTTCTTAGGGGCGCCGTGGACTTTTGACAATGGCCAAGATGGCGACCGCAATGTTAAAGTTAGACTTGACAGGGCGGTGGCGAACCCAGAATGGATGAATATTTTCCCAAACAATCAGGTTAATCACATAGTTAGTACAGCTTCAGATCATTGCCCCATTGAGGTGTGCTGTGTGCAGCAACATGTACACCACCCAGTCAGTCAACAACGTAGATATGAAGCTTTCTGGGAAAAGGATAACAAACTAACTGAAGAAGTTGAGTTGGCTTGGTCAAAGCATCGGTCAGCCAGAGATTTAGGAGATATTACAGCAAACCTATCAGGTGTGATGAATTCTCTTCACGACTGGAACAAACGGAATTTTGGTTCTATCACAAAGAAAATAAAGGACCTTCAGAATAAAATTCAGGCTATCAGTCACCGTAATGACAGTTTCGCAAACTCTGAGCGAAAGCGGCTAAGAAAGGAACTAGATGAACTACAAGATAAAGAAGAAATAGATTGCTTGGTGGCAAAGATCAAGAGTGGAGTGGCTGAAGGAGGGCGATCGAAATACAAATTATTTTCATCGAAAAGCTACTTGGCGCGCAAAGAAAAACTCTATCCGGAAGCTTCATGATGAGGCGGGTAACATTATTGACAAAAAAGAGGATTTGGAAGACATGGCCACAAGTTTTTTCCAGGAGCTCTTCACCAAAGATAATCAGATCAAACCTAATATTATCCTTGACCATGTGCATGGCCGGGTTAATGCTGCTATGAATGATACGTTATGTAAAGAATTCACTGATGATGAGATTGCAAATGCTTTATTCCAAATCGGGCCACTAAAAGTGCCTGGGGCAGACGGCTTCCCGACTCGTTTTTTCCAAAGACACTGGGCTACTTTAAAAGATGATATTATTCGGGCTGTAAAGAAATTTTTTGCTGATGGAGTTATGCCTGATGGGGTGAATAATACAGTTATAGTCCTTATTCCAAAGAAGAAAGACCGAGTTAAGTTGAAGGATTTCAGACCAATAAGTTTATGCAATGTTGTTTATAAAATCATAGCTAAGTGTTTGGTAAATCGCCTTAGACCTTTGCTCGAGGATATTATAGCCCCCACCCAAAGTGCCTTCATTCCTGGGAGGATGATTACGGATAACGCCTTAATAGCCTTTGAGTGTATAAATACCATGCAAAAGTCATGTGATGCCAAAGGATCTTTTTGCGCTTACAAACTAGATCTGACAAAAGCGTATGATCGTGTGGACTGGGACTACCTTGAGGGGGTTTTGAGGAAATTTGGCTTTGCAGACCAATGGATTAGATGGACGATGAGCTGTGTGACGTCAGTCAGGTATGCCGTGAGAATGAACGGGACTATCCTCCAGTCCTTTTCGCCTTCTCGGGGCCTACGTCAAGGTGACCCGTATTCTCCTTACCTATTCCTGCTCGTTGCCGATGGTCTCTCTACTCTGCTACAATCGGAGATCAACACCGGTCATATTCAGGAGTTCAAGATCTGCAGAGGGGCGCCTGGCATTTGTCACTTACTATTCGCGGATGATAGCCTGTTATTCTTTAAGGCGAATCAGGACCAAGCCACGAGAATTAAGAATGTACTAACGAGGTATGAAAAGGCTACTCAACTGTTAAGTCCTAGTAAATGCTCTATCATGCTTGGCAAATCTTGTAGTCAGGAGGAAGGAAAGAGAGTGTCACAAATCCTGGGTGTTCAGAAAATTGATTTTGAAGAAAAGTATCTGGGACTTCCAGTCCCTGAAGGAAGAATGAAGAATGGTAAATTTCAGCCCATTAAAGAGCGTTCATTGAAGAGATGCACGGATTGGTGTGAGAGATACTTATCTAGTGCGGCTAAGGAGAGCCTCATAAAATCGGTACTCCAGGCTATCTACCTATGCCATGAGTGTGTTCAAATTTTCTGCAGGCTTATGTGAGGAGCTGTCACAGATCACCAGAAACTTTTGGTGGGGGGACGAAAATGATAGAAGGAAGATACACTGGCTTGCCTGGGATAAGCTGCTAATGCCAAAAGAGAAGGGAGGTATGGGATTCCGGGACCTCCGCTTATTTAATCAAGCCCTCCTGGCGAAGCAGGCTTGGCGACTTATCCAATTTCCGAACAGCTTATGTGCGAGACTGTTAAAGGCAAAATACTACCCACATGGCAATCTTGCTGACACTGCTTTTATCCAGAACGCGTCACCGTGCTGGCAAGGAATCTGCCATGGTTTGGATCTCCTTAAGAAAGGCATCGTTTGGAGGATTGGTGAAGGTGATAAAGTCAGAGTGTGGAGAGATAATTGGATCCCAAGGGGAAATTTAAAAATCACTGGGAAACAATCTCGTACTAGGATAAAGTGGGTCTCCGAACTGATCGATCCAGTGACAAGGACATGGAATGAGGAACTAATTAGGAAAATATTACTACCTCATGATGTTGACGAAGTGCTAAAAATTCGCCTTCCACAGTCTACCTCTGAGGATTTTATAGCATGGCACTTTCAACGCTCAGATGTTTTTTCGGTTCGCAGTGCGTATAGGCTAGCCGTTAATGACAAGGAGGCGAATCGAGATCTGGGACAAAGCAGTACAGCGCCAACTGGAGAAAGAAAGATTTGGAGCGTGCTTCGGATAGCAAATGTCCCTCCCAAGATTAGAAATTTTGGGTGGCATTTGGCGACGGAGTTACTCGGAGTTCAGACAAGTAGACATAAGAGAGGGTTGGAGCTATTCCCTACATGCTCTATTTGTGGGGTGGAACCAGAAGATGTATATCACGCAGTCATGAGATGCCAAAAGCTAAAGCTCTGCGTGACACCATGTGTGAGGTCTGGAACCTTCCCTGGGACACTGATCTCACATGTACGGGGCGTGAGTGGGTCCTTCTAACTCTTGATAAGGCCAATGAGGAGGAGCGTACACACCTCCTCTTCATCTGGTGGCGAGCGTGGCACCTTAGAAATAACATTATATTTGGTGACGAGAAAGATACAATAAAGGCATCAGCAGATTTCCTACAAAGTTATGCTAGCTCCTTTGCGGCGATTAGAGCGGGACAGTCGCTTCCTGACTTTAAAGGAAAAGGAAAAGTGATGCCAACTCCCTGATTTTACTATTGCTAAGATCCCTAGAAATGGCAATAGGGTTGCCCATGCTCTCGCTAGTTTTGGTAGGAGTGGTGTGGGTAAGGGTGTGTTGATCGGCTCAGTTCCAGCCTGCGTGTTGCGACTGGTCGATGATGATTGTAATGAACCTATGTTGATCATTTAATATAATACACACCTTTTTCAAAAAAAACTCCACACAAGTAAATTTTCAGTTGAGTAGAACCTATGAAAGGAAATTACTGAAAATTAGAGATGATTAGCTTAAACAAGGATAATAATATCACAAGGTGGTAAATTGTCATATTCAAAGAGTATCTGGACGTGACTGAATGAGAAACGGAGATAGATTAGGCGTACGTACGTTGGATTGGGCATCGAGTCGGCAACCTAAAAAACGTACTTACGTATGTTTGACCTAACTAATCACACCCTAATCAAACAGAAGATCGATGGAAGAAGAGGCTGCGGCCATGGCCGCAGCGTCGATCCCGGACGATGTCCTACTAGAGATCCTCGTCCACGTGAAGGAGGCCGCTGATCTCTTCCGCTGTGCCATGGCGTGCAAGAGGTGGCGCCGTCTCGTCATTGAACCCTCCTTCCTCCGGCGCCGCTGGCCGGAGGATGCGCCCGCCGTCTTCGTCGGCCTTTTCATCCGGGAGTGTCGCCGTCCAGAAGGGCTCCCTCCTGGGAGCATTGCTTCTTCCCGGCGCCACGATCGCCTCTGGGCACCACCAGCCGCCGCCCCCTCAGCTCCTTTATGACCACTGCCCGCGACGGCCTCTTCGACCGTGCGGCGCCGCTCGTCGCGCGTCATGGCCTCGTCCTCGTTCGTCTTAGAACGTACGATACCCTTGGAAACATGGAACACACCATCCTCCAACTTGCGGTATGCAACCTGCTTGTCGGCACTTGGGACATGCTCCCTACTATATATTTCGGCTCGCTCTTCAATTGCAACTACAGTCTACAGCGGCTATGCCATTCTAACCGGTGCGGATTGCCGCTCCAAAGACGAGCCGTCGCCGCCAGTGTTGCCCGGCAATTCGTGTTTATTTAAAGTGGTAATCATCGGTTCCGCCCATGATGACCTTTACTACAGCCTACGTGTGTTCTCGTCTGACAAAGCAAGCTGGAGCGTGTATACCAATTGCTTCGATAGTGGTGCGCAATCACACCGTCGCGCGATTTAGCGATGCCATTGTATGCAGTGGCATGGTACATTGGGTATTTCGCTATTACGGAGAACAACATTGTGATGTCATTAATCTGAACGCCCGAACTGGCCACATCTCCTTGACGAAGCTCCCTTTCAAGGAATACTACCAATTCTTGAGTCACCCATGCCTTACTTTATCCGCCAATGGGGCGCTATCACTGCTATGGCTGCAAAGTTCAGGGTCTGGAATAGTGATCTGGAAACAACAAGAGAAACAACACAACACGGATGTCACATCAGAATGGCTATGCACTCGAATGATCGAGCTAAAGCAACCTGAGAAGGAGACTCAACTATGTGCTTTGAGAGAGAAGTGTGGCACACTTCTCATCAGCGATAACAACATGCATGTTTACACTGCCAACCTCGAAACCAGGACAATGGAGGAGGTGGTGGATTGGCATCAAGGGCCATTCGTCCCCTCGAATGCCATGCCCTTGGAGATTGATTGGCCCACGATCTTCATTTCTCTGCTAACCAGGTAAGCTGGCAATTATGATAATACATATATACTACTTTTTTGGTTCTTTTAAAAAGTATGGTCAATAAATTGTCATGCTAAGTACTATCAGATTGATGAACCGCCGTCGTTGTTGTTGTTGTTGTTGTTGTTCAATTTGGTCGCATATTCAATGTTTGGGTTCTGATAGTGTCTCTATTTTTGTTAGGAACTCTCAATGTCATAAATCATAAATGGCGAGACAGCTCCAAAGGGGAAGAGGCTACACATGGAAAGAGGCAGCAGGAGCGGTAAGGGTTGCGGCGGCACATCAAAGAAGGCAAAGCATGGTGCCGCGGCATAAGTAACTGGATTTTCATAGGAAAATCACAAGAAAATTCAAGAGACTCTACATATACTGTATTTTGTTAATATTTCTCGTTGCCTAATTTTCTTTATACCTCGGTCAGCATAAATAATTGCACATGATCAATCCAGAAACTACAGTTTCAAAAAATTATTGTTTTACCGTATGCAAAAATTACATCTATAGTCATTTCCAATTTGTAAGTTCTAATTTCAAAACACTTGTGACGTTCATCTTAACGTCTTGCCTTGAGTGCACTTTCATTGTATTTTTTCCATCCTCGATTAATCCCTATGGCAAATTTCTACAAATAAAGATGATGCTGAGAAATACCACGTGGGTAGGATATTATTGCAATTTTGGTTAATGTACACATGATCTGTTTTACCTTTGCCGGATATATTCTTGAGGCCTTTTAGAGGTTACATAGGATTTTTTTTGTTTGTGTTTTATTTAGGATGATGATGCGATTCAGCTCAGGCACGGATTCATGTGGACAAAATTAAAAAAGAAAGACACGGAGAGTGTAAGCGGCGTACGCACGTTGGATTTGGATTGAGCATCGAGTCGGCAACCAAATTAATTAAGAGAACGTAGGAGACTAGGAGTACGTACTATGTATGTTCCGTATAACCTAACAAACCCCGGCCCTGGAGCAAACCATGGAAGAAGAGGCGGCGGCTACGGCAGCAGTCTCAATCCCGAACAAGGACGTCCTCCTTGAGATCGTCGTCCGCGTGAAGGACGCCGTCGCTCTCTTCCGCTGTGCCACGGTGTGCAAGCAGTGGCACGCTCTCATCACTGAACCCTCTTTCCTCCGGCGCCGCTGGCCAGCGGACGCCCCCTGCACCTTTGTCGGCCTCTTTATCCGGGAGGTTCGAAACTGGGAGGAAGACAGAAGGCCTTCTCTTTCCTGGGAGCATTGCTTCATCCCAGCGCCATGATCGCCTCTGGGCCCGGCCCGCCGCACCCTCAGCTCCTTCGTGACCAATGCCCCTGCCGGCCTCTGTGAAGACGCGGTGCCGCTCGTCTCGCGTCATGGCTTCGTTGTCGTGGATCTTAGACTGCGCGATGCCCGTGGCTACCGGGACAATTCCGTCCACCAATTGGCGGTATGCAACTTCCTAGTCGACAGTTGCCACACGCTCCCTCCTCTGAAGTTTGGCTCGAGCTTCAGGTATTGCAACTCGAATGGCTATGCTATTCTAACCGGTGCGGACTGTCACTCCAAAGATGAGCCGTCGCCGTCGCCGCCAACCAATTCGTCTTTCTTCAAAGTGGCGATCATCAGCTGCGAAAAAGATGACTATAAGTATAATCTTCATGTGTTCTCGTCCTACAAAGCAACCTGGAGCGTGCACACTCATTGCTTCGGCAGTGATGCGCAATCTCTCAGCTACGAGCAGTTTACCGATGCCGTTGTGTGCCATGGCATGGTACACTGGGTATATCGTCATTATGTAGAACTATACTGTTATGTCATTAATCTGAACCCACAAACAGGACACATCTCCTGGACGAAGCTCCCTTCTGAAATGTATTGCCAAATCGAGAGTTACCTGTGCCTTACTTTATCCGTCGATGGCGCGCTATCAATGGCGTGGATGCAAAGTTCAGCTCCCCAACTAGCGATCTGGGAACAAGAAAACAAGCAAAACATAGACATTACTTCAGAATGGGTATGCACTCGGACAATCGAGCTAAAACAACCTGAGAAGGAGACTCCAGGAAGAGAGCTATGTGTCTTGAGGGAGAAGTGTGGCACCCTGCTCATCAGCGATAGTGATCACCGTGTTTACACTGCCGACCTCGAAACCAGAATGATGGAGGAGGTGGTGGATTGGCATCATGACTGCTACTTCCTCCGTTCGGATGTCATGCCCTTGGAGATCGATTGGCCCACGATCTTCGTTTCTCGGCTAAGCATGTAGTAATTACGGCCATTCCAATATATATATATATATACATATATATATATATATATATATATATACATATATATATATACATATATATATATAACTTTTTTGGGTTCTTCTGCAAAGTATGATGGATAAACTGTCATGCACGTACGGGATTGATGAAATACCGCTGTTGTTGTTCAACTTGTTCACATATTTAATGTCTGTACGTCACGGGTTATTCAGTCGCTCTGCCAGTAGCGCAAAGGAAGTAATATGACTCAAAGGGTGTAATTTGTCCGGTAGCTCATAACACTCCCTGCTCACGTCGCCCGCGGAGGATGAGGCCGCCCGACGACCTGCGGTCGTCACACGACCCGCCGACGCCCGTTCAGGCCACCGCCATCAAGGCCGGCGCCGACGAGGTCGCCCTCGGTGCGTCATCGCGGGAGTCAACGGCGGTGGATCCGTCTTCTGCATACTCTCCCTCTCGCGCGGCGGCGCCATCTGGGGGAGGGGCGGATCCAGCGGGAGCGGATCTTGGTGGCAGGTCGGATGGCGAGATCGGGCGAGGGTTGCCGCAGTGGAGGCAGTGGCAGGCCCAATTTGCTGATACGACGGATCCCAATAATTGGATCATGGGGCGTCTTCGATTTACTCCAGACTCAAGGTGGATGGTCTTATTGGATTTGGAAAATGACGTCTTGGCTGGGGATTATCTCCCGGAAGGAGATCAGATCGAGGTAGGATTTCAACTTTCGTTAGATAACTATGATGTGGTTGTTGGTCAGTGTGTGCAGGTCGATCGGATCACGGCGGTGGACCCGGTTGATTTGACGAACACAACGAACACCACAAGTCGGGATCGACCGGGAGGACGATTCTGGGTTCTAATCGACAGCGATGAAGAAGAGGAGGGTGAGATCGAACAGGCCAAGCAGATGCCAGTGTTAATGCCGGGACCGGAGAGATTGCCGGAATCTAAACATTCAACGGAGCGGCCTCGATCCAAAGCTCCGGTTTTGAAGAAAATGGTTAAACCTTGGATTGGTCCGATTCCTAAGGTATCTCGTGCACCTGTTACTTTGTCAGATTACATTCCGAATTCTTGGACGTTAGTCACTAGAAAAAAGAAAGGCAAGAAAGGGAAGTCATTGAAGCCGGCGCCGCTGCGATCGCCGGTGGCGACCTCGGTTTGCGTGATTCGAGCGGCCAGGAAGGCGCGTTTGAACTCGCTGCTGGGCCTCGATGTGGACGCAGAACCGACAACGGTTGTGGGCTCTCTGGAAGTGGGGCATGCGGCCCAGCCAGAGGCCCAAGCCGGGTCGGCCGTTCCTGCTACGTGCTTGCATGTAACGCTAAGGCCCGAGCCGATTCATGTTGTTTCAGCTAGGGTTTCTCGTTCGTCTGGATTTCCTTCGCTCTGGCCGGGCAGGGCGAGGAGGATCTCACCCGCCGGCGGCATGGCAGGTCGTGGTCAGCTGCCCACCAAGCGAGGGCCACCTTCCGCCGATGGCGCCTCGGCTTCTGCCGGAGCTGGTCGTGGTGCTCTGCCGGCCACTGCTGCCGCGGCGGGCGCGGCCGGTCGTGCAGCGCCGCCCGTCGCTGGTGTTGGTGGTGCTGGCCGCGGTGTCACGCCGGTCGGTGGGGGTGGACGGGGCGGCCTTCTCCCTCCAAGGCCGGTGGCAGCGGGGCCGGGGGCAACGGGGGTGAAACCCCGAGTCGGGACGGGTCGGGGCGCCCAATCTTCCGCGCGACCGGGGGCCGATGCCTAAAGTGCACTGACGATGACCCACGCGTCCAAAACCAACACGCGTCAGCCGGATGAAACGGCGCAGCCACCAGCAGCCAAGGCGCTGGCCCTGGGAAGGGGTCGCGGCGTGCAAGGGCGTGATGGATACACTGGTTATAGCAGAGATGGTCAGAACTACAACCGATACGGTCAGTGGGGAGATGACGGATATGATGCTTATGGTGAGGGACTACACCGTGGATCTTCATCCGGTGGCGGCCGTGGTTATAACCGATACAATACTGAGGACACTGGACATTTTCAAGGTCCACCCGGTAATTTTGTTGAAGGTGTCGCCGGACCCAGGGATCGATTCCGAGGTGGCTATCGTCGCGGTGGGAGAGGGAGACGACCACCACCGCCTCGACACTATCCACCGCCACCACCGCCTGCTGCGGATATGGCCTCGGAGGAGGAGCTCGAGCATACAGCTGATGGGGTGGGAGACCCATCCACGTTACCCGCGGCGGTAGTGGACGCGGTTCGGGCTCTGGCAGCAGTGCATGTTCCGGTGACTACTGGAGGTGCTAAGTCTAGGGATGGTACGTCTGATAAAGGACCGGAGAAAGCGGACGGCGAAAAGCTATCTAAGTGGGCAATTAAGAAGAAAAAGTTGCCCCGCTATAGATGTGGTGAACCGGGTCATTTTGTGGCAGAGTGCACGAATGAGCTTTGTGATTATTGCCTTCGCTCCCAGCATGTGACCGGGGAATGCCCTCTCCTTTCTGGTCCTAAGCCTGGCATTAACATTTATGGGGTCTGCTGTAAGGAGTTGATGTTCTTTGAGACACCGGAGGTGGATCCTCTACCACAGATGGTTGAGAGTTCCTTCCCGGCAGTTATCAGAGTTACTAATGGCCAGTTGACCGAGGCTCAGATCGTCAGACAGCTACGCGAGTTAGTGCCAGGTAATTATCAGTGGCACCTGGAGCAGTTAGAAGGTCAGTCTTATAAGGTTGACTTTCCCACTAAAGAGGATCAGATGCATTTTCTTAAGTGGGGTTTATGCAGAGTTACGAGCACAAACATTGTTATCGCTTTCGACGAGTGGAAGCAGGAGGAACCTGAGGGTACACCTTTGGAGAAGGTGTGGGTTCGTTTCTATGGCGTGCCACCTAAATATGTAAAACACTTTCTGATTGCTTGGAGTTTGGGTGGCTTGATTGGTAAGACAGAAAAGGTTGACATGTCATTCACTCGCGCACAAAACGCTGCGAGGCTATTGGTCAGTGTTGTGAGTGTTGAGCATATACCAGATGTAGTCAGCTGGACACATACTGGAGTCACTTATGTCTTAGAGCTTGAGATCGAGGATACTGCAGCTTCCGAGGATGGGGATGGGACACAAGACATGGATATGACCGAGGGTGGCGGCGCACCCAGGAACCAGCAGAAGGGGGGCGATGATACACTGCCGGAGTCGGACAAGGGGCCTGCTACATAGCCAGATAAGGTAGTCAGTTCTACCAAAGAGGCGCCCCCGTCCACTACTCCGATGAACACGCTTCGCTTTGGTTCATTTGCACCGGGGTCCGCTCCTAGCCGGTTATGGAGCACCATGGTCGAGGCAGATGACCCGACAGAGCTTGAGTTGCCACCAATGCCGAGTCTAGTCGGTGATGTGACGATCGCGGAGCCTACTCCCGGTGCGAGGGTGGTTTCTGTTGGGGTGGCCGCGGGTTTGGGGGGTTGTGGGCAGGATGCCCATCACACCCAGATACCAGAGCCCATCTTTTCTTCGGCGGGAGGGGCGCTGGGACAGGAGGTCTGTGGCGTTCTTCCTACTTCGACGTCTCCGGTCGAGTTAGGGGTGAGGTGCGAGAAGGAGTCCCGTGCTATAACCCCCCCACAGGACCGCACCATCCATAGTGGCGAGCCGGGGGTGAGATGCGGGAAGGAGTCCCGTGTCGCAACCCCTCCGCAGTATTGCACCGAGCAGGGTGGCCGAGGGACGACGGTTTCCGCGGGTGATAAGGGGGACGGGATCAGTGAGCAGGCGTCTCCACGGTCCTCCTCCCCCTTGACACTCGCAGCGGAGGTCCACTCCACCACGCCCTACCCTCCTTCACCGACGATAAGGGAGGGGCGTGGGAGTCCTGATCGCACCCTTCGCGAGAGGACCACGGAGGAGCTCATCGCTTTTGGCGGGATTGCGGATCCGGTGTCGGCTGGCAGGCGTGTCAGCAACCGGATCCAGGGACAGCCGGATGCGGACGACCTGCAGCTAGCGCGTGCCAAGAGGGCCGCCATGCTTCGTCATGCCGAGACTACTGTAGGTACATCCTTTGATATAAGTTGTTCAATTTTAGACTTCTCTGAGAGTGAAATTGTTGATAAGGCAAACGACTTAGGCATTTCTTTGGGATCAAATGAAACCGAGGTCGTCAAATCCGTTAATGATCTTTTAGACATGGAAGCGGAGAGGGCTTCTGAGATCATTTCGTAATCTTGCCTCTATCCAACCTATGAATGACAATGACATGAATAATTTAGGAATTAATGATCTTGCAAATATCTGTAATAATCTCTTGCCTAGTGTCGAGGCTGAAGATGAGGAGGATGTTGAGAACACAGATACGGTAGAGCCTCTCTTGATGGAGGAGGCAGTGTCTGTCATAGATAATTCTATCGTACCGCAGGGTGTTGAGGAGAAGCCCAAACGACCCTGGAAGCGGAAAATCTATCCTACTTCGGCAGTACGCAGAAGTGCTAGAGTAAACTTAAGAAAAAAATTCCATGATGACTTATGAAAGGACTCTTTTGGAATAGCAGAGGTCTAGCAGACTTGGCTAAACAAAGATTCTTAGCAGAGACAACATTAGAGCATCACTTAGATTTCATTGCACTTTTGGAAACTGGACGAGATAATTTCACATCCCAATTCCTCCAAACCCTTTCCAGTGGTATCGATTTTGACTGGCACATTTTACCTCCTAGAGGAAGATCCGGCGGGATTTTACTAGGAGTACGGTGTGAGACGTTAGAGGTGCTTAATGTGGTGCAGGGAGACTTTTCGGTTAAATTCAGGGTGAGATCAAAATTGGATGGGTTCCGATGGTCGCTAGTTGCGGTATATGGGGCAGCACAACCTGAATTTAAACCCGATTTTCTTGCCGATTTAGTGCGGATTTGTGGAGATGAAAATCTGCCACTACTAGTCGGGGGGGATTTTAATATCATTCGGAGAAGAGAAGAAAAGAATAATGACAATTTCGATGGACGTTGGTCTATGATGTTTAACATGATTATCGAGAGCCTCAATTTGAGAGAAATTGAGCTCACCGGTAGACAGTTTACATGGGCCAACTCGCTACCTGTTCCGACTTATGAAAAGTTGGATAGGGTACTTGCTAGTGTGGAGTGGGAACAAAAATATCCGTTGGTGTCGGTTCATGCGATGCAAAGAGCGATCTCGGATCATACACCACTCTTTTTAGATTCGGGAGAGGCTACCCATGTTGCAAACAAAAACATCTTCTCCTTCGAGCAAAGCTGGTTTGAGCGAGAAGGATTTATGGAGATGATTGCACGCGAATGGGCTAAGCCAGTTACGGGCAGGACACATGTCGAGAGATGGCAGAATAAGATTAGACACCTCCGACAATTTCTGAGAGGATGGGCCAGGAATGAGAGTGGGATTTATAAGCAGAAAAAAGAACGTCTAACTCAACTCATTGAGGCACTAGATGTAAAGGCTGAAACCACTCTTCTTTCTGTTAATGAGCATCGAACCAAGTCCGAGGCTGAGCAAGGCCTACGTGCTCTCTTGAGAGAGGAGGAACTCAAGTGGGCGTTGCGTGCGAAAACGCTTAAGGTTGTCCAAGGGGACGACAACACACAGTTCTTCCATATGGTTGCAAATGGTAAACATAGGAAGAAGAAGATCATACAGCTTGAACAGGACGAGGGAACAATAGTGGGGCATGAAAATCTGAAAGCGTATATTTCCAACTATTATAAAGCCTTTTTGGACCTCCGAATACTTCCACGGTGTCTCTTGATGAGTCTGTGATTGATGATATACCTCAATTACAGGCAGCGGAGAACGATGTTCTCTCTGCACCGTTTACTGAAAAAGAAGTTCATCTGGCCATAACTCAAATGAAGCCGAATAAAGCACCGGGACCAGATGGGTTTCCAGCTGAATTCTATAAGAAATGTTGGCATATCATTAAAGATGATCTTATGCCTATGTTTCACGATTTTTTCGATGGCCATTTGGAGTTGTTTCACCTCAACTTTGGTACTATAACGTTATTATCGAGAAGAATGAGGCGGTCCGAATAGAACAATTCCGACCCATTTGCCTGCTGAATGTGAGTTTTAAAATCTTCACAAAGGTAGGAACCAATAGATTGACACAAATTGCTCACTCAGTGGTTCAACCTAGTCAGACAGCTTTCATGCCTGGACGACACATACTCGAAGGAGTGGTTGTCTTACATGAAACACTTCATGAGATTCACTCGAAGAAACTAGACGGGGTTATCTTAAAAGTGGATTTTGAGAAGGCTTATGATAAAGTAAAATGGCCTTTTCTTCAGCAGGCAATGCGTATGAAGGGTTTTAGTGAAACCTGGAGGCACCAGGTGGATACTCAAGTCCAGAAAGGTAGTGTCGGAATTAAGGTGAACGATGACATCGGTCACTACTTCCAGACGCATAAGGGGTTGAGACAAGGGGATTCCATGTCACCTCTTCTGTTCAATATTGTGGCAGATATGTTGGCCGTCATTATTGGCAGGGCCAAGCAACATGGCCATGTAGAGGGTCTAGTTCCTCATCTGGTTGATGGAGGGGTGTCCATTCTACAATATGCTGATGACACTATCCTTTTCATGGAACATGACATGGCTAAGGCACGTAACATGAAACTTATCTTATGTCTATTCGAACAATTGTCTGGATTAAAAATCAATTTTCATAAGAGCGAGGTGTTCTGTTTTGGGAAGGCCAAAGACGAGGAACATACTTACAGACAATTGTTTGGATGCGAATTAGGTGCTTTACCATTCAGTTACTTGGGTATTCCGATTCATCACCGTAAACTATCCAATAAGGAATGGAATGTATTGAAGAACGAATTGAAAAAAAACTCAGCTGCTGGAAGGGCAAGCTGATGTCATATGGAGGTCGACTAGTTTTGATTAACTCAGTATTGACTAGCATGCCAATGTTTTTACTTTCGTTCTTCGAAATTCCGAAAGGGGTCCGAAAGCGACTTGATTTCTTTAGATCTCGTTTCTTTTGGCAGTCTGATGAGGCCAAGAGGAAATACCGTCTCGCGCGATGGGATATCCTTTGTCGACCTAAAGACCAAGGGGGCCTCGGTATTGAGAACTTGGAGATTAAGAATAAATGCCTTATGAGCAAATGGTTGTACAGGTTAGAGACAGAGCCGGAGGGCATGTGGTCTCAAATCCTGCGCAATAAGTATTTGCACTCGAAAACGCTAGCCCAGGTTACCATCAGACCGACTGATTCACCGTTCTGGAAGGGACTTATGAGAACGAAGGATATGTTCTTTCGTAGGGTCAAATTCTTGATTGGCAACGGGATGTCAACAAGATTTTGGGAGGATACGTGGCTAGGAGAGACACCTCTGGCCTTACAATATCCTACCCTTTACAATATTGTGCAACGTAAGGAAGATTACGTAGGTATCGTCCTTCAAACTATTCCCTTGAACATCCAGTTCAGACGTACGTTAGTGGGTGAGAGATGGACAGCCTGGATGCACTTGGTTCGAAGATTGATTGAAGTTCGACTCTCCGACGTGCCAGACTCCACACAATGGAAGTTAACTAAAAATGGGATATTTACGATGAAATCTTTTTATACGGATCTGATTAATTCTGGCCCCATCTCAAGGTCACTTCATATATGGAAGGTTAAGGTTCCTTTGCGGATTAAAATTTTCATGTGGTTTGTCCACAAGCAAGTAATACTCACAAAGGACAACTTACTTAAGAGGCGATGGGTAGGTAACTCGCGGTGTTGTTTTTGTACTAAGGATGAGACAATACAACATTTATTTATCGAATGCCCACTTGCCAAGTTACTTTGGAGAACGATTCATATAGCTTTTAATATCAATCCTCCAGTAGATATTGCGTCTTTGTTTGGGACGTGGTTAGCTGGGGTTGAACAGATCACGGCAGCTCATATTCGGATTGGAATATGTGCGTTATTATGGGCTATATGGAACTGCAGAAATGATATGATTTTTAACAGACTACACAACTTAACTTTTTTGCAGGTTATCTTCAGAGCTACAGCTTGGATCCGTACGTGGTCCTTACTCACTCCTATGGACTCCAGGGAGCCTTTGGTTACTGGGTGCAACCAATGGGAGATGGTGGCTCGGGCTATATTCAACCGGTTCGGATGGCGTTCGCATAACAGGATAGGAGTCTAGAGAGCTTGTCCTTATTATCACCGTACCGGTTGTCTTTGTCCGATTGTATTTTTCAATTTTATGTGCTTTGTTTTGCTCCGTTTGCGAGCTGTAAGACCTTTGTGATGATACTTTCTGGATTTTTAATAAAAGGGCCGCATGCGTCATCATGATGCAAAGGCCGGGGGTGTACCTCCATTTCCAAAAAATATTAATAATGTTCACTATTTTTGTTAGGGACTATATATTCCATATCACCGCTTAATGTCGAGGCAGCTCAAAAGGGGAAGAGGCAACAGAGAGAAAGATGTAGCAGGAAGCGTAATGATTTTCTGTGGCACATTGAGGAAGGCGAAGTACAACGTGGCGGCATACGGAGATGGACTCGTCAAAGAAAAGTGAAAATCAAGTGTCTATATCGGAAATAACGTGGGCGATTGTTTTATATCAATAATACTTAGTTACACTACTTTTAAAAAAAAAAGGATTACTCCTGGCCTCTATATCAAAATGATGCATACAACCATTTTATTAACGTAAGGTCCAACAAGTATGTCTTCCGATACAAAAATCTATCAAAAAAAGTATAAAAGAGGAGAACTCAAAGGCATAGCCGGCTAAAAATTGGACTAGATGTCTATACACCAATCCTATTGTTGGACCGTCGTCCAAACCGATTGTAGGTATCCTATGCTACCGTCTCTCATCGATTGCACCCGGCCATAAGCCAGATGCTTCTTGGCTTTCGCACGGCTGAGTAACGACCATGTACAGATCCAGCCAGTGGCTCTGAAGATACCTGCAAAAAATTGTTAATATTCTTTTTGTTAAAAATCACATCATTCCGACAGTTTTATATAGCCCAAAGTAATGCACATGCTCCAACTCAAATGCGCACCGCTAATTTAGGCTCTATCTTGTTTAACAAAGTCCCAGATAGATTGGTTATGGTATCTGGCGGACACCGCTGCCGGCAGCCAACTCCTCCTTAGCCGAGGCCACCGATCCCACGTTAGATGCCACATGCTGTGTGCCAAAGGAACTTGGCAAGAGGACAATCTAGAAACAGATGTTGGATTGATTTATCTTGATCACAGGAACAATATCATTTACTACCCGCCCAATTACGTTTTGCCAGGTTGTCTTTAGTAAGGATCACTTTGTGAACGAACCACATAATTATTTTTATCTTTTAGGGCACCTTGATCTTTCAAATATGTAGCGAATTTGGATTGGACCAGTGTTTATCCCTGACACCAAAATTTTCCAGCATAGTGTATTTGACAGATCAGAAAGATTGACCTGCACACTAATGCGAAAGGGCTTACAGGTGAACCCTAACTAGTGGCGGGCGTGGTGTGTCACCCGCCACAGCTAATTTGGAAAATTAGCAGTGGTGGGTATCTGGAATTGCTCGCTAGTGCAAAAGCCAAAGAAGTGGCGAGCGAAATGACCGACCCGCCACAAGTATGTTTCCTCGGGTGTGCCCGCTGCCCGACAGTGCTTAGTGATGGGTCATTGCGGGCGCCCGCCATAGAAAATAGTAATACCAGTGGCGGGCAGTTATACGCGCGCACCATAGAGTTATATACTTATTTATTTAGAAGTTCGGGCTGGTGGGTGCTAAGTGCTGTTAGCCACAACAACTTTAACTCTACTCGGTCGGTACCCGCCGTTGGTAGACTACTGCCGGTACCCGCCGTTGGTAGACTACTGCCGGTACCCGCCGTTGGTAGACTACTGCCGGTACCCGCCACTCTAACTGCCAGTACATACCTAAAATGGATATGGATCCAAACACAATGTCTGTCCTCCTCCGTCGTGCCCCGCGCCCATCCTCCGACGCCTATGACCTCCACCGCAGCTTCCCATCCCCCGCCGCCGCCTCCATCCTCCACCACACCCGCCCCCTCGCTGCGGCCCGCCCCCCCTCGCCGTGGTAGCCCTCATCCGCCAGGGGGTCCCTGTCCTCCGTCGCGGCCCGCCCGCCCGCCTCCTCGCCGAGGCTTCCCCTTGTCCATGGGGTCCCCATTCTCCATCACGGCCCCCTTGCCGCAGTCGTTTTCGTTCGTCGGGTCCTCATCCGCCGGCACCCTCATCCACAGTGGCCTCCCTCTTTCGTGCTCAACGAACGCAATGGCCTCCCCTAGCAGCGGGTGGCGGACACCGCTGCCGGCAGCCAACTCCTCCTTAGCCGAGGCCACCGATCCCTCGTCCACCTCGCGCTCAAGCAGTGTGCAAGTAATTAAATTTGATTCATGTTAGATTGTAGATTAATGTTGCTGATTATATGCATGTTGATACGTCTCCAACATATCTATAATTTTTTATTGTTCCATGCTAATATATTATCTGTTTTGGGTGTTTAATGGGCTTTATTATGCACTTTTATATTATTTTTGGGACTAAACTATTAACCGAAGGCCCAGTGCAAATTACTGATATTTTTGCCTATTTTAGTGTTCCGCAGAAAAGGAATATCAAACGGAATCCAAACGGAATGAAACCTTCGCGAGGATCATTTTTGGAACAAACGCAATTCAGGAGACTTGGAGTGGACGTCAAGGAAGCAACGAGGCGACCAAGAGGTAGGGAGGCGCGCCCAGGGGGTAGGCGCGCCCCCCACCCTCGTGGGCCCCTCGTGGCTCCACCGACCTACTTCCTTCGCCTATATATACTCTTATACCCTGAAAACATCCAGGAGCACCACGAAACACTATTTCCACCACCGCAACCTTCTGTACCCGTGAGATCCCATCTTGGGGCCTTTTCCGGCGCTCCGCCGGAGGGGGAATCAATCACGAAGGGCTTCTACATCAACACCATAGCCTCTCCGATGATGTGTGAGTAGTTTACCACAGACCTTCGGGTCCATAGTTATTAGCTAGATGGCTTCTTTCTCTCTCTTTGGATCTCAATACAAAGTTCTCCTCTATTCTCTTGGAGATCTATTCGATGTAATACTTTTTTGCGGTGTGTTTGTCGAGATCCGATGAATTGTGGGTTTATCATCAAGATTATCTATGAACAATATTTGGTTCTTCTCTGAATTCTTATATATATGATTTGATATCTTTGCAAGTCTCTTCAAATTATCAGTTTGGTTTGGCCTACTAGATTAATCTTTCTTGCAATGGGAGAAGTGCTTAGCTTTGGGTTCAATCTTGCGGTGTCCTTTCCCAGTGACAGCAGGGGCAGCAAGGCACGTATTGTATTGTTGCCATCGAGGATAAAAAGATGGGTTTATATCATATTGCTTGAGTTTATCCCTCTATATCATGTCATCTTGCTTAATGCGTTACTCTGTTCTTATGAACTTAATACTCTAGATGCATGCTGGATAGCGGTCGATGTGTGGAGTAATAGTAGTAGATGCAGAATCGTTTCGGTCTACTTGTCACGGACGTGATGCCTATATACATGATCATGCCTAGATATTCTCATAACTATGCACTTTTCTATCAATTGCTCGACAGTAATTTGTTCACCCACCATAGAAATTGCTATCTTGAGAGAAGCCACTAGTGAAACCTGTTGGGGAACGTAGTAATTTCAAAAAAATTCCTACGCACACGCAAGATCATGGTGATGCATAGCAACGAGAGGGGAGAGTGTTGTCCACGTACCATCGTAGACCGACGGCGGAAGCGTTATCACAACGTGGTTGATGTAGTCGTACGTCTTCACGATCCGACCGATCAAGTACCAAACGTACGGCACCTCCGAGTTCTACACACGTTCAGCTCGATGACGTCCCTCGAACTCCGATCCAGCCGAGTGTTGAGGGAGAGTTTCGTCAGCACGACGGCGTGGTGACGATGATGATGTTCCACCGACGCAGGGCTTTGCCTAAGCTCCGCAACGGTATTATCGAGGTGTAATATGGTGGAGGGGGACACCGCACACGGCTAAGAGATCTCAAGGATCAATTGTTGTGTCTCTGGGGTGCCCCCCTGCCCCCGTATATAAAGGAGCAAGGGAGGAGGAGGCCGGCCCTAGGAGGGGGCGCACCAAGTGTGGAGTCCTACTAGGACTCCCTAGTCCTACTAGGATTCCACCTCCCATATGGCATAGGAAAAGAGGAAGGGAAAAAGAGAAGGAAGGAAGGGGGCGCCCCCCTTCCCTAGTCCAATTCGGACCAGACCAAGGGGAGGGGTGCGGCCACCCTTGAGACCCTTTTCCTTCTTTCCCGTATGGCCAAATAAGGCCCAATACGTATTCCCGTAACTCTCCGGTACTCTGAAAAATACCCGAGTCACTCGGAACCTTTTCGAAGTCCGAATATAGTCGTCCAATATATCGATCTTTACGTCTCCGCCATTTCGAGACTCCTCGTCATGTCCCCGATCTCATCCGGGACTCCGAACTCCTTCTGTACATCAAAACTCAATAAAACTGTCATCGTAACGTTAAGCGTGCGGACCCTACGGGTTCGAGAACTATGTAGACATGACCGAGACACGTCTCCGGTCAATAACCAATAGCGGGACCTGGATGCCCATATTGGCTCCCACATATTCTACGAAGATCTTTATCGGTCAGACCGCATAACAACATACGTTGTTCCCTTTGTCACCGGTATGTTACTTGCCCGAGATTTGATCGTCGGTATCTCGATACCTAGTTCAATCTCGTTACCGGCAAGTCTCTTTACTCGTTCCGTAACACATCATCCCGCAACTAACTCATTAGTCACAATGCTTGCAAGGCTTATAGTGGTGTGCATTACCGAGTGGGCCCAGAGATACCTCTTCGACAATCGGAGTGACAAATCCTAATCTCGAAATACGCCAACCCAACAAGTACCTTTGGAGACACCTGTAGAGCACCTTTATAATCACCCATTTACGTTGTGACGTTTGGTAGCACACAAAGTGTTCCTCCGGTAAACGGGAGTTGCATAATCTCATAGTCATAGGAACATGTATAAGTCATGAAGAAAGCAATAGCAACATACTAAACGATCGAGTGCTAAGCTAACGGAATGGGTCAAGTCAATCACGTCATTCTCCTAATGAGGTGATCCCGTTAATCAAATGACAACTCATGTTTATGGCTAGGAAACATAACCATCTTTGATTAACGAGCTAGTCAAGTAGAGGCATACTAGTGACACTCTGTTTGTCTATGTATTCACACATGTATTATGTTTCCGGTTAATACAATTCTAGCATGAATAATAAACATTTATCATGATATAAGGAAATATAGAATACTTTATTATTGCCTTTAGGGCATTTTTCCTTCAGTCTCCCACTTGCACTAGAGTCAATAATCTAGTTCACATCGTCATGTGATTTAACATCAATAATTCACATCACCATGTGATTAACACCCATAGCTCACATCTCTATGTGACCAACACTCAAAGTGTTTACTAGAGTCAATAATCTAGTTCACATCGCTATGTGATTAACACCCAAAGAGTACTAAGGTGTGATCATGTTTTGCTTGTGAGATAATTTTAGTCAACGGGTCTGGCACATTCAGATCCGTAAGTATTTTGCAAATTTCTATGTCTACAATGCTCTGCATGGAGCTACTCTAGCTAATTGCTCCCACTTTCAATATGTATCTAGACCGAGACTTAGAGTCATCTAGATTAGTGTCAAAACTTGCATCGACGTAACCTTTTACGACGAGCCTTTTGTCACTTCCATGATCGAGAAGCATATCCTTATTCCAGTAAGGATAATTTTGACCGCTGTCCAGTGATCTACTCCTAGATCACTATTGTACTCCCTTGCCAAAATCAGTGTAGGGTATACAATAGATCTGGTACACAGCATGGCATACTTTATAGAACCTAGGGCCGAGGCATAGGGAATGACTTTTATTCTTTTTCTATCTTCTGCCGTGGTCGGGTTTTGAGTCTTACTCAATTTCACACCTTGTAACACAGGCAAGAAACTCTTTCTTTGACTGTTCCATTTTGAACCACTTCAAAATCTTGTTAAGGTATGTACTCATTGAAAAAACTTATCAAGCATCTTGATCTGTCTCTATAGATCTTGATGCTCAATATGTAAGCAGCTTCACCGAGGTCTTTCTTTGAAAAACCCCTTTATGCTTTGCAGAATAATTCTACATTATTTCCAATCAACAATATGTCACTTACATATACTTATCAGAAATGTTGTAGTGCTCCCACTCACTTTCTTGTAAATACAGGCTTCACCGCAAGTCTGTATAAAACTATATCCTTTGATCAACTTATCAAAGCGTATATTCCTACTCCGAGATGCTTGCACCAGTCCATAGATGGATCGCTGGAGCTTGCATATTTTGTTAGCACCTTTAGGATTGACAAAACCTTCTGGTTGCATCATATACAACTCTTCTTTAATAAATCCATTAAGGAATGCAGTTTTGTTTATCCATTTGCCAGATTTCATAAAATGCGACAATTGCTAACATGTATCGGACAGACTTAAGCATCGCTGCGAGTGAGAAAATCTCATCGTAGTCAACACCTTAAACTTTGTCAAAAACCTTTTTCCGACAAGTCTAGCTTTGTAGATAGTAACACTACTATCAGCGTCCGTCTTCCTCTTGAAGATCCATTTATTTTCTATGGCTTGCCGATCATCGGGCAAGTCAACCAAAGTCCACACTTTGTTCTCATACATGGATCTCATCTCAGATTTCATGGCCTCAAGCCATTTTGCGGAATCTGGGCTCACCATCGCTTCTTCATAGTTCGTAGGTTTGTCATGGTCTAGTAACATAACCTCCAGAACAGGATTACCGTACCACTCTGGTGCGGATCTTACTCTGGTTGACCTACAAGGTTTAGTAACAACTTGATCTGAAGTTTCATGATCATCATCATTAACTTCCTCACTAATTGGTATAGGTGTCACAGGAACCGTTTCTTATGATGAACTACTTTCCAATAAGGGAGCAGGTACAGTTACCTTATCAAGTTCTACTTTCCTCCCACTCACTTCTTTCGAGAGAAACTCCTTCTCTAGAAAGGATCCATTCCTAGCAACGAATGTCTTGCCTTCGGATCTGTGATAGAAGGTGTACCCAACTGTCTCCTTTGGGTATCCTATGAAGACACATTTCTCCGATTTGGGCTTGAGCTTATCAGGATGAAACTTTTTCACATGAGCATCGCAACCCCAAACTTTAAGAGACGACAACTTTGGTTTCTTGCCAAACCACAGTTCATAAGGCGTCGTCTCAACGGATTTTGATGGTGCCCTATTTAACGTGAATGTAGCTGTCTCTAATGCATATCCCCAAAACGATAGTGGTAAATTGGTAAGAGACATCATAGATTGCACTATATCCAATAAAGTACGGTTATGACGTTCGGACACACCATTATGCTGTGGTGTTCCAGGTGGCGTGAGTAGTGAAACTATTTCAGATTGTTTTAACTGAAGGCCAAACTCGTAACTAAAATACTCTTCTCCACGATCTGATCGTAGAAACTTTATTTTCTTGTTATGATGATTTTCAACTTCACTCTGAAATTCTTTGAACTTTTCAAATGTTTCAGACTTATGTTTCATTAAGTAGATATACCCATATCTGCTTAAATCATCTGTGAAGGTGAGAAAATAACGATATCCGCCACGAGCCTCAACATTCATCGGACCACATACATCTGTATGTATGATTTCCAACAAATCTGTTGCTCTCTCCATAGTTCCGGAGAACGGCGTTTTAGTCATCTTGCCCATGAGGCACGGTTCGCAAGCATCAAGTGATTCATAATCAAGTGATTCCAAAATCCCATCAGTATGGAGTTTCTTCATGCGCTTTACACCAATATGACCTAAACGGCAGTGCCACAAATAAGTTGCACTATCATTATTAACTTTGCATCTTTTGGCTTCAATATTATGAATATGTGTATCACTACGATCGAGATCCAACAAACCATTTTCGTTGGTGTGTATGACCATAGAAGGTTTTATTCATGTAAACAGAACAACAATTGTTCTCTATCTTAAATGAATAACCGTATTGCAAAAAACATGATCAAATCATATTCATGCTCAACGCAAACACCAAATAACACTTATTTAGTTTCAACACTAATCCCGAAAGTACAGGGAGTGTGCGATGATGATCATATCAATCTTGGAACTACTTCCAACACACATCGTCACCTCGCCTTTTACTAGTCTCTGTTTATTCTGCAACTCCCGTTTTCGAGTTACTACTCTTTAGCAACTGAACCAGTATCAATTACCGAGGGGTTGCTATAAACACTAGTAAAGTACACATCAATAATCAAATATACCTTTGTTCACTTTTACTAGTCTCTGTTTATTCTGCAACTCCCGTTTCGAGTTACTACTCTTAGCAACTGAACCAGTATCAATTACCGAGGGGTTGCTATAAACACTAGTAAAGTACACATCAATAATCTGTATATCAAATATACCTTTGTTCACTTTGCCATCCTTCTTATCCACCAAATAGTTGGGGTAGTTCCGCTTCCAGTGACCAGTCCCTTTGCAGTAGAAGCACTTAGTCTCAGGCTTAGGACCAGACTTAGGCTTCTTCACTTGAGCAGCAACTTGCTTGCCGTTCTTCTTGAAGTTCCCCTTCTTCCCTTTGCCCTTTTCTTGAAACTAGTGGTCTTGTTAACCATCAACACTTGATGTTTTTCTTGATTTCTACCTTCGTCGATTTCAGCATCACGAAGAGCTCGGGAATTACTTTCGTCATCCCTTGCATACTATAGTTCATCACGAAGTTCTACTAACTTGGTGATGGTGACTAGAGAATTCTGTCAATCACTATTTTATCTGGAAGATTAACTCCCACTTGATTCAAGCGATTGTAGTACCCAGACAATCTGAGCACATGCTCACTAGTTGAGCGATTCTCCTCCATCTTTTAGCTATAGAACTTGTTGGAGACTTCATATCTCTCAACTCGGGTATTTGCTTGAAATATTAACTTCAACTCCTGGAACATCTCATATGGTCCATGACGTTCAAAACGTCTTTGAAGTCCCGATTCTAAGCCGTTAAGCATGGTGCACTAAACTATCAAGTAGTCATCATATTGAGCTAGCCAAACGTTCATAACGTCTGCATCTGCTCCTGCAATAGGTCTGTCACCTAGCGGTGCATCAAGGACATAATTTTTCTGTGCAGCAATGAGGATAATCCTCAGATCACGGATCCAATCCGCATCTTTGCTACTAACATCTTTCAACATAATTTTCTCTAGGAACATATCAAAAATAAAACAGGGAAGCAACAACGCGAGCTATTGATCTACAACATAATTTGCAAAATACTATCAGGACTAAGTTCATGATAAATTTAAGTTCAATTAATCATATTACTTAAGAACTCCCACTTAGATAGACATCCCTCTAATCCTCTAAGTGATCACGTGATCCATATCAACTAAACCATGTCCGATCATCACGTGAGATGGAGTAGTTTCAACGGTGAACATCACTATGTTGATCATATCTACTATATGATTCACGCTCGACCTTTCGGTCTCCGTGTTCCGAGGCCATATCTGTTATATGCTAGGCTCGTCAAGTTTAACCTGAGTATTCCGCGTGTGCAACTGTTTTGCACCCGTTGTATTTGAACGTAGAGCCTATCACACCCGATCATCACGTGGTGTCTCAGCACGAAGAACTTTTGCAACGGTGCATACTCAGGGAGAACACTTATACTTTGATAATTTAGTGAAGGATCATCTTATAATGCTACCGTCAAACAAAGCAAGATAAGATGCATAAAGGATTAACATCACATGCAATCAATATAAGTGATATGATATGGCCATCATCATCTTGTGCTTGTGATCTCCATCTCCGAAGCACCGTGCTTGTGATCTCCATCTCCGAAGCACCGTCATGATCACCATCGTCACCGGCGCGACACCTTGATCTCCATCGTAGCATCGTTGTCGTCTCGCCAACTTATTGCTTTTACGACTATCGCTACCGCTTAGTGATAAAGTAAAACTATTACATGGCGATTGCATCTCATACAATAAAGCGACAACCATATGGCTCCTGCCAGTTGCCGATAACTCGGTTACAAAACATGATCATCTCATACAACACATTATATCACATCATGTCTTGACCATATCACATCACAACATGCCCTGCAAAAACAAGTTAGACGTCCTCTACTTTGTTGTTGCAAGTTTTACGTGGCTGCTACGGGCTTAGCAAGAACCGTTCTTACCTACGCATCAAAACCACAACGATAGTTTGTCAAGTTGGTGCTGTTTTAACCTTCGCAAGGACCGGGCGTAGCCACACTCGGTTCAACTAAAGTGAGAGAGACAGACACCCGCCAGTCACCTTTAAGCAACGAGTGCTCTGAACGGTGAAACCAGTCTCGCGTAAGCGTACGCGTAATGTCGGTCCGGGCCGCTTCATCTCACAATACCGCTGAACCAAAGTATGACATGCTGGTAAGCAGTATGACTTATATCGCCCACAACTCACTTGTGTTCTACTCGTGCATAGCATCAACGCATAAAACCAGGCTCTGATGCGACAGTTGGGGAACGTAGTAATTTCAAAAAAATTCCTACGCACACGCAAGATCATGGTGATGCATAGCAACGAGAGGGGAGAGTGTTGTCCACGTACCCTCGTAGACCGACAGCGGAAGCGTTATCACAACGCGGTTGATGTAGTCGTACGTCTTCACGATCCGACCGATCAAGTACCGAACGTACGGCACCTCCGAGTTCTACACACGTTCAGCTCGATGACGTCCCTCGAACTCCGATCCAGCCGAGTGTTGAGGGAGAGTTTCGTTAGCACGACGGCGTGGTGACGATGATGATGTTCCACCGACGCAGGGCTTTGCCTAAGCTCCGCAACGGTATTATCGAGGTGTAATATGGTGGAGGGGGACACCGCACATGGCTAAGAGATCTCAAGGATCAATTGTTGTGTCTCTGGGGTGCCCCCCTGCCCCCGTATATAAAGGAGCAAGGGAGAAGGAGGCCGACCCTAGGAGGGGGCGCACCAAGTGTGGAGTCCTACTAGGACTCCCTAGTCCAGTAGGATTCCACCTCCCATATGGAATAGGAAAAGAGGAAGGGAAAAAGAGAAGGAAGGAAGGGGGCGCCCCCCTTCCCTAGTCCAATTCGGACCAGACCAAGGGGAGGGGTGCGGCCACCCTTGAGGCCCTTTTCCTTCTTTCCCGTATGGCCCAATAAGGCCCAATATGTATTCCCGTAACTCTCCGGTACTCCGAAAAATACCCGAATCACTCGGAACCTTTCCGAAGTCCGAATATAGTCGTCCAATATATCGATCTTTACGTCTCGGCCATTTCGAGACTCCTCATCATGTCCCCGATCTCATCAGAGACTCCGAACTCCTTCGGTACATCAAAACTCAATAAAACTGTCATCGTAACGTTAAGCGTGCGGACCCTACGGGTTCGAAAACTATGTAGACATGACCGAGACACGTCTCCGGTCAATAACCAATAGTGGGACCTGGATGCCCATATTGGCTCCCACATATTCTACGAAGATCTTTATCGGTTAGACCGCATAACAACATACGTTGTTCCCTTTGTCACCGGTATGTTACTTGCCCGAGATTTGATCGTCGGTATCTCGATACCTAGTTCAATCTCGTTACCGGCAAGTCTCTTTACTCGTTCCGTAACACATCATCCCGCAACTAACTCATTAGTCACAATGCTTGCAAGGCTTATAGTGATGTGCATTATCGAGTGGGCCCAGAGATACCTCTCCGACAATCGGAGTGACAAATCCTAATCTCGAAATACGCCAACCCAACAAGTACCTTTGGAGACACTTGTAGAGCACCTTTATAATCACCCATTTACGTTGTGACGTTTGGTAGCACACAAAGTGTTCCTCCGGTAAACGGGAGTTGCATAATCTCATAGTCATAGGAACATGTATAAGTCATGAAGAAAGCAATAGCAACATACTAAACGATCGAGTGCTAAGCTAACGGAATGGGTCAAGTCAATCACGTCATTCTCCTAGTGAGGTGATCCTGTTAATCAAATGACAACTCATGTCTATGGCTAGGAAACATAACCATGTTTGATTAACGAGCTAGTCAAGTAGAGGCATACTAGTGACACTCTATTTGTCTATGTATTCACACATGTATTATGTTTCCGGTTAATACAATTCTAGCATGAATAATAAACATTTATCATGATATAAGGAAATATATAATACTTTATTATTGCCTCTAGGGCATATTTGCTTCAAAACCTATGGCCCCCGGGTCTATTTTCCATCATATAAATTTCCGATCTATTTTATTTTGCAATATTTATCTTATTATCACTATCAGATCTCACTTTTGCAAGTGGCCATGAAGGGATTGACAACCTTTTTATCGCGTTGGTTGCAAGGTTCTTATTTGTTTGTGCAGGTACTAGGGATTTGCATGTAACCTCCTACTGGATTGATAACTTGGTTCTCAAAAACTGAGGGAAATACTTATGCTACTTTGCTGCATCACCCTTTCCTGTTCAACGGAAAACCAACGCATGCTCAAGAGGTAGCAAGAAGGATTTCTGGCGCCGTTGCCGGGGAGGCTTACGCCAAGTCAAGTCAAGATTTGATCTCCTGCCAACGTGCGATTTCTGGCGCCGTTGCCGGGGAGATCTACGCTCAAGTCAAGACATACCAAGTACCCATCACAAACTCTTATCCCTCGCATTACATTATTTGCCATTCGCCTCTCGTTTTCCTCTCCCCCACTTCTAAAACGATTTTTGAAAACCTTTGCCTTTTCTTCGCCCTCCTTCCGTTCGATCTTGTGTTACCATGTGCCTTCTTTTTGCTTGCATCTTCGCTTGCTAAAAGTTTATGGATCCTCAGCCCCTTGCTAATCTTCTTAAGAGATCCAATTATGATGAACCAATTTCTAGTGATTTGGGTGCACTAGATTATCTTTATGAGGTTTTGCTTGAAATTCATGAATCTGAAAATTGTGATGAAGAAATTTATGAAGAGATTCACGATAGCTCCTTGAAAGTATGATTGCAATGATTTTACTATAAATTCTCTTGATGTCAATTGTGCTAATAATATGCAAAACCCTAAGCTTGGGTATGCTAGTTTTGCTATGAACACTACTTGTTGCAATGATCATGATTGGGGTGATTCTTCTTATAATCTTGAAAATTTATTTAAGCCCCATGATGAATATGAGATTGATAATAATGTTTGCAATATTATGGAAAGTGGGTTTGTAAGAGTGTCAACTTTAGATCCCACATATTTGGAGAATATTCAATCTTATGAAATTTTTGATAAAAGTGGGTTTGGAGAGGTCATGACTTTAGTTAATGTTAATCCCACTATTTTGGAAGAGTGTCAACTTTGCATGCATGTGGTTCATAAAGAGAATATTTTATGTGATAGCTATGTTGTTGAATTTGCTTATGATTCTACATGTAATTATTATGAGAGCGGAAAATATGGTTATAGAAATTTTCATGTTACTAAATTACCTCTCTTCTTGTTGAGATTGATCTTGTTTCTTTCTTCTCCTTTGCATATGCTAGGATTTGCTTGCCTTGATAATTTGTTTGCCCATAAGATGCCTATGCATAGGAAGTATGTTAGACTTAGATGTGTTTTTCACAGGCTATATGATGCTCTCTTTATGTTTCAATTGCTATCTTTCTTGTGAGCATTATTAAAATTATCAATGCCTAGCTAGGGGCGTTAAACGATAGCGCTTGTTGGGAGGCAACCCAATTTTATTTTTGTTCCTTGCTTTTTGTTCCTGTTTAGTAATAAATATTTCATCTAGCCTCTGGTTAGATGTGGTTTTATGTTTTAATTAGTGTTTGTGCCAAGTAAAACCAATAGGATCTTCTTGGGTGATAATTATTTGATCTTGCTGAAAAAGACAGAAACTTTCTGCTCACGAAAACAATTGTTAAAAATCACCAGAAAGTGATAAAATACTGATTCCAATTGCAGTAGATCAATAAAAAAATTATTTAGGTCTTCCTATTTTGGCAGAATTTTTGAGTAACAGAAGTTTGCGTTTGATACAGATTACTACAGACTGTTCTGTTTTTGACAAATTCTGTTTTTCGTGTGTTGTTTGCTTATTTTGATGAATCTATGGCTAGTATCGGGGGGTATGAACCATAGATAAGTTGGAATACAGTAGGTTAAACACCAATATAAATAAAGAATGAGTTCATTACAGTACCTTAAAGTGGTGGTTTGTTTTATTTCGCTAACGGAGCTCATGAGATTTTTCTGTTGAGTTTTGTGTTGTGAAGTTTTCAAGTTTTTGGGTAAAGATTTGATGGATTATGGAATAAGGAGTGACAAGAGCCTAATCTTGGGGATGCCCTAGGCACCCCAAGGTAAAATTCAAGGACAACCAAAAGCCTAAGCTTGGGGATGCCCCGGAAGGCATCCCCTCTTTCGTCTTCGTCTATCGGTAACTTTACTTGATGCTATATTTTTATTCACCACATGATATGTGTTTTGCTTGGAGCGTCTTGTATGATTTGAGTCTTTGCTTTTTAGTTTACCACAATCATCCTTGCTGTACACACCTATTTGAGAGACACACATGAATCGGAATTTATTAGAATACTCTATGTGCTTCACTTATATCTTTTGAGCTAGATAATTTTGCTCTAGTGCTTCGCTTATATCTTTTAGAGCACGGTGGTGGTTTATTTTATAGAAATTATTTATCTCTCATGCTTAACTTAAATTATTTTGATAGTCTTTTAGAACAGCATGGTAATTTGATTTGGTTAAAATTTTAGTCCTAAAGTGATGAGCATCCAAGATAGGTATAATAAAAACTATCATATAAAGTGCATTGAATACTATGAGAAGTTTGATTCCTTATGATTGTTTTGAGATATGAAGATGGTGATATTAGAGTCATCCTAGTTGAGTAGTTGTGAATTTGAGAAATACTTGTGTTAAAGCTTGTGATTCCCGTAGCATGCATGTATGGTGAACCGTTATGTGATGAAGTCGGAGCATGATTTATTTATTGATTGTCTTCCTTATGAGTGGCGGTCGGGGATGAGCGATGGTCTTTTCCTACCAATCTATCCCCCTAGGAGCATGCGCGTCATACTTCGTTTCGATAACTAATAATGTTTTGCAATAAGTAGGTGAGTTCTTTATGACTAATGTTGAGTCCATGGATTATACGCACTCTCACTCTTCCACCATTGCTAGCCTCTCTAATACCGCGCACCTTTCGCCGGTATCATACACCCACCATATACCTTCCTCAAAACAGCCACCATACCTACCTATTATGGCATTTCCATAGCCATTCCGAGATATATTGCCATGCAACTTTCCACCGTTCCATTTATTATGACACGCTCCATCATTGTCATATTGCTTTGCATGATCATGTAGTTGACATCGTATTTGTGGCAAAGCCACCGTTCATAATTTTCATACATGTCACTCTTGATTCATTGCATATCCCGGTACACTGCCAGAGGCATTCACATAGTCATATTTTGTTCTAAGTATTGAGTTGTAATTTTTGAGTTGTAAGTAAATAAAAGTGTGATGATCATCATTATTAGAGCATTGTCCCAAGTGAGGAAAGGATGATGGAGACTATGATTCCCCTCCAAGTCGGGATGAGACTCCAGACTAAAAATAAAATAAAAAAAGAAAGAAAAGAGGCCATAAAAAAAGAGAGAAAGGACCAAACAAAAAAAACAAAAAAAATGATGAGAGAAAAAGATAGAACGGACAATGTTACTATCCTTTTACCACACTTGTGCTTCAAAGTAGCACCATGATCGTCATGATAGAGTCTCCTATGTTGTCACTTTCATATACTAGTGGGAATTTTACATTATAGAACTTGGCTTGTATATTCCAATGATGGGTTTCCTCAAAATGCCCTAGGTCTTCGTGAGAAAGCGAGTTGGATGCCCACCCACTTAGTTTCTTTTGTTGAGCTTTCATACACTTATAGCTCTAGTGCATCCGTTGCATGGCAATCCCTACTCACTCACATTGATATCTATTGATGGGCATCTCCATAGCCCGTTGATACGCCTAGTTGATGTGAGACTATCTTCTCCTTTTTGTCTTCTCCACAACCACCATTCTATTCCACATATAGTGCTATGTCCATGGCTCACGCTCATGTATTGCATGAAGATTGAAAAAGTTTGAGAACATCAAAAGTATGAAACAATTGCTTGGCTTGTCATTGGGGTTGTGCATGATTTAAATATTTTGTGTGATGAAGATAGAGCATAGCCAGACTATATGATTTTGTAGGGATAACTTTCTTTGGCCATGTTATTTTGAGAAAACATGATTGCTTTATTAGTATGCTTGAATATTATTATTTTTATGTCAATATTAAACTTTTGTCTTGAATCTTTCGGATCTGAACATTCATGCCACAATAAAGGAAATTACATTGAGAATTATGCTAGGTAGAATTCCACATCAAAAATTCTCTTTTTATCATATACCTACTCGAGGACGAGCAGGAATTAAGCTTGGGGATGCTTGATACGTCTCCGACGTATCTATAATTTTTTATTGTTCCATGCTATTATATTATCTGTTTTGGATGTTTAATGGGCTTTATTATGCACTTTTATATTATTTTTGGGACTAACCTATTAACCGAAGGCCCAGTGCAAATTGCTGTTTTTTTTGCCTATTTCAGTGTTTCGCAGAAAAGGAATATCAAACGGAATGAAACCTTCGCGAGGATCGTTTTTGGAACAAACGCAATCTAGGAGACTTGGAGTGGACGTCAAGGAAGCAATGAGGCGGCCACGAGGTAGGGAGGCGCGCCCACCCCCCACCCTCGTGGGCCCCTCGTGGCTCCACCGACCTACTTCCTTCGCCTATATATACTCTTATACCCTGAAAACATCCAGGAGCACCACGAAACACTATTTCCACCGCCACAACCTTCTGTACCCGTGAGATCCCATCTTGGGGCCTTTTCCGGCGGTCCGCCGGAGGGGGAATCGATCATGGAGGGCTTCTACATCAACACCATAGCCTCTCCGATGATGTGTGAGTAGTTTACCACAGACCTTCGGGTCCATAGTTATTAGCTAGATGGCTTATTCTCTCTCTTTGGATCTCAATACAAAGTTCTCCTCGATTCTCTTGGAGATCTATTCGATGTAATACTTTTTCCCGGTGTGTTTGTCGAGATCCGATGAATTGTGGGTTTATGATGAAGATTATCTATGAACAATATTTAGTTCTTCTCTGAATTCTTATATGTATGATTTTGATATCTTTGCAAGTCTCTTCGAATTATCAGTTTGGTTTGGCCTACTAGATTGATCTTTCTTGCAATGGGAGAAGTGCTTAGCTTTGGGTTCAATCTTGCGGTGTCCTTTCCTAGTGACAGCAGGGGCAGCAAGGCACGTATTGTATTGTTGCCATCGAGGATAAAAAGATGGGGTTTATATCATATTGCTTGAGTTTATCCCTCTACATCATGTCATCTTGCTTAATGCGTTACTCTGTTCTTATGAACTTAATACTCCAGATGCATGCTGGATAGCGGTCGATGTGTGGAGTAATAGTAGTAGATGCAGAATCGTTTCGGTCTACTTGTCACGGACGTGATGCCTATATACATGATCATGCCTAGATATTCTCATAACTATGCATTTTTCTATCAATTGCTCGACAGTAATTTGTTCACCCACCGCAGAATTTGCTATCTTGAGAGAAGCCACTAGTGAGACTTATGGCCCCCGGGTCTATTTTCCATCATATAAATTTCCGATCTATTTTATTTTGCAATCTTTACTTTCTAATCTATACCATAAAAATACCAAAAATATTTATCTTATTATCTCTATCAGATCTCACTTTTGCAAGTGGCCGTGAAGGGATTGACAACCCCTTTATCGCGTTGGTTGCAAGGTTATTATTTGTTTGTGCAGGTAGTAGGGATTTGCGTGTAACCTCCTACTGGATTGATACCTTGGTTCTCAAAAACTGAGGGAAATACTTATGCTACTTTGCTGTATCACCCTTTCCTCTTCAAGGGAAAACGAACGCATGCTCAAGAGGTAGCACACGTCAATATAGATTATAGATTAACAGGGCTTCAAAGGAGTGTCTGCAATATTGTGAAATGTTGATTAATTTCTGTTTCGCAACAATTTGGACAATCAATGTTTTAATTTTTTAGCATAAGTCATGCCCAAAATTTTGATGGAAATATGCCCTAGTGTCAATAATAAAATAGTTATTATTATATTTCCTTAATCATGATAAAGGTTTATTATTCATGCTAGAATTGTATTGACTGGAAACTTAAATACATGTGTGGATACATAAATAAATACCGTGTCCCTAGTGAGCCTCTACTAGACTAGCTCGTTGATCAAATATGGTTAGGGTTTCCTAACCATATATATGAGTTGTCATTTGATAACGAGATCACATCATTAGGAGAATGATGTGATGGAGAAGACCCCACGGTTAGCATAGCATATGATCATTCAGTTTATTGCTATTGCTTTCTTAATGTCTAATACATGTTTCTTCGACTGTGAGATCATACAACTCCCGGACTCCGGAGGAATGCCTTGTGTGCCATCAAACGTCACAATGTAACTCGGTGATCATAAAGGTGCTCTACAGGTATCTCCGAAGGTGTCTATTGAGTTGGCATGGATCGAGACTGGGATTTGTCACTCCGTATGATGGAGAGGTATCTCTGGGCCCTCTCGGTAATACATCATCACAAGAAGCTTGCAAGCAAAGTGACTAAGGAGTTAGTTATGGGATGATGTATTACGCAACGAGTAAAGAGACTTACCGGTAACGAGATTGAACTAGCTATGGAGATGCTGACGATCAAATCTTGGGCAGGTAACATACCGACGGACAAAGGGAACTATGTATGTTGTCATAAAGGTTCGACCGATAAAGATCTTCATAGAATATGTAGGAACCAATATGGGCATCCAGGTCCCGCTATTGGTTATTGACCGGAGAAGCGTCTTGGTCATGTCTACATCGTTCTCGAACCTGTAGGGTCCGCACGCTTAACGTTCGTTGACGATATAGTATTATATGAGTTATGTTTGTTGGTGACCGAATGTTGTTCGGAGTCCTGGATGAGATCACGGACATGACGAGGAGCTCCCGAATTGTCCGGAGGTGAAGATTGATATATGGGATAATAGTGTTTGGTTTCCAGAAGGGTTCCGAAATTCACCGAAAGGGGTTTCGAACGTTTCTCGAAATGTTCTGGTCAATGAGGTCATGTCTCTTCAATGAGGTCTCTTCCCGAAACATGTGTAAACCTGAAGGTGAGTCTCTTCAATGATGTCATGTCTCTACGTGAGGCTGGAGTGGGCAGTGTAGTCCACGGGGTGGTGTGATCCACAAGGAGCCGACACGTACGACCTGGGCACACTTCATCTTCAACGGATCCTTACATAGATGAGCACTTGGACATGATGACGCTGATGTGACGCCGACCGAGGCGCTTTAACTCCCACAACTCCTTGACACATCAGACTCCCCCAGATGACGATCTTGATGACTTCCCGGCAATGCACCTCGGCACCACCACTCCCATCAACGAGCATCTTCCACCACCTTGCTGACGACAGCCTGCCGCCTCCCTCCTTGTCGCTCTACCGAACGATGATCGCCTGATCCTCCTCATCATTGCACCACCCAGCGACTTCATGGCCCGCCCCGAGGCGCTAGTAGGTCGCCACCGTAGGGCAAGCGTGGCTTCAAATCGACCTTGCTCTAGATATCAATTGTTGGGATTCGTCCACAGGATCAATCACATTAAATCACGACGAACATGCGAACACAAAAACTTTTAGACAAGGGTCCTTCTCATGCCCTTTGTTTCTCTTTTTATTTTCTGTTTTCTCGCAACGGTGTTACAATCCGATGCCTCCCTTACACAAACACACACACGCACAAGCAGCCACCGACCTAGACACAAACCCAATCCTACTCGTATTGGAAATACTACCTAAACGCGTTGGACACATATACAAGTTCTAACCGGACTCCTATCTTGACGCAGTGCTACCACACCGTGACACCTAATCTAACTAGCCAGTACCTGGTACTAACTCTCCTCACGTGACTAGCTAGCTTAGGACCCAAACTTTGACATGAACTAGACCAGTACTTTCTACATAGCTCAAGATTACTCTAATAACTTACGTACGTTGGATTGTTGATCTCTTGCAACCTCAAAATTCCTACGTTTCCAAACCTAATTAGTCGGCACCTGACCCAGCCGTCACGCGCGATCGCATCTACCACACAAGGCTGCAGCACATCGATGGAAGAAGAGACGGCGGCCATGGCTGCCTCAAAGGATGACTTTTCCTATTTCGTATGGTGTACATAATGGCAATCAGGCTTAATTATCTCTCGCAAAATAGGTTTGTTCAACACATAAAGAAGTAACTTCTATCGGATTAGGCAACATAGAGGCAAATTAATATGGAGTCTATACAGTACATCATACTACCTTTTTTTTGCGGGGAATCATACTACCTAATTTAATGGGTAGTATTAAGTCGATCTGAATCTGATGGTTGATATGATTCGACTCAAAGGGTAACCTTGGTAAATTTCTATTAGACGTGTGCTTAGATTTATCATTTCATGTGAATCAAATAATACTCGCGCGGGTAGGCCTCGGTCTGCCATGCCGTGTGCAGCTAGATGTCGGCCGCCGCCACTATCCTCCATGTCGTGTTCAGCTAGCCGTCGGCCGCCACCAAGTCCTCCGCCGCACCCTTGAGTCTCCTACACCATCCTCCATGCTGTGTGCGGCTAGCCGGCGGACGTCGCAGGTCCTCTGTCGCGCACTGGAGCACCTACCCACCATCATGATGCAGCCCGCCTTCCACCGCCGACGGATCCCCTCCGCCAGCCGCACACCTTTGCCCTTTTGACAGATGTATTTGATTGATTGCTAACGTGAGAAGTACTCCGGTAGTGATTCATACGCTAATTGACTTCTAAGTATGCTTGTGACCTGCCTCGTTTTGGCTGCCTTGATCTTCTGGTTGCATTGGGATGAAGCGGCCTTGGGCTTGTCGAGGTTTTGAGGAGATCGACCTGCTGCCTAGCTAGCAGCGGACCAAATTACTGTTTTGTGGCAGTGGGCAGCGCCCAACAGGTATGAAAGCGATTAAAGATTTCAAGGAATGGTTGGACTGGATCGATCCTGGCATTGGAACTCGTCAGCTTGCTTTTAGAGGAACGGTTGTAAGAATCTATAATAGTGAACTACCCAAAGTGCCCCTAAATCATGAATATACTACCAGATTTCTTCCGTAGTATTGCTTAATCTGGAACGTTGGATTGAAAGAAACGGTCCAAAATAACTTGATGTACTGTAAAAGGACTCAATTTACATACTAGCAAAAGGATAACAATAATTATATAAAGAACCAAAAAAGAAAGGAAAACGTGTACGTGCATTGGACACTTCGATTGGAGAACGAGTCGGCCAACCAGACTTTCTTTTTTTGAAGGTCACCAGGGGGAGGCGAAGCCTCCCACCTGAATTATATTCATTTTGCTTATAAGACTTTGCAGCTTGTTGCAAGATAGGGTTCAAGTGAACTAGAGGTACATGGGGCACAAGGGAGAAGAGATAAAGAAAAACAACACACACTGACAATACATAAGGGGGAACAAAGAGGGAAACACAACACAAAACAAACAAAGAGCACCGCCTGTGTAATTGAATGGCATCGGCCAGACAAGACCGAACCCAGATCAAAATGGGCCTCACAACCCAGGAATAGTTCGCATAAAGCGACATAACCCGCAATGTGCAGGATGGAGGCTGGGGTGAAATTGTGCAGCTGGAGGCCATAATACTCTAGAAGCCCTCGGAGGAATGGGTGAATTGGAAATCCCACGCCCCTTAGCAGAAAGGGGACGAAGCACACTCGTTCTCCCACAGATGGATTGGGGAAATCCTCCGCCTGGGTTTTGCCATTGAAGGAGGCCAACCCTGCTCGAACGGGGACCAGATCCGCAGGGGGGAGAAATCCCTGCGTTTGCAACTTCGTCAATTGACTGTGAGACACGGAGCACCTCTCCCACTCGCCTTTCTCTGGGTCAGAACGGGAGGAGGAGCTGGGAATGCTAGCCATGTTGGAATGGTCTTTCTTGGGAATCTCTGAGGATTTTCTTCGCGTGGTGCCGGATGGATCTGAGACCCAATCCCTTTAAATAGGCGCTCTTCCTTGCATGGCCGGGGTGTTATTCGCAAAAAATACCCTGACCGTCCGCATTTGCCTGACACGTGGAAGCTGAAGTCATTGATGCACAGAAGCCGAGGGGTGTGACATTAAATTAAAAGCCGAATACATTACTTGGAAGTCGTCGGAGATGGAACCCGCCTTGCAATGCCGAAGACAATCTGCGCGCCGAACACCTCGTCATTGAAGCCTGGTTCGGGGGCTACTGAGGGAGTCCTGGACTAAGGGGTCCTCGGGCGTCCGGCTTGTTAACCATGGGCCGGACTGATGGGCTGTGAAGATACGAAGACCGAAGACTGCACCTGTGTCCGGACAGGACTCTCCTTGGCGTGGAAGGCAAGCTTGGCGACCGAATATGTAGATCCTTTTCCTTTGTAACCGACCTTGTGTAACCCTAGATCCTCCCGGTGCCTATATAAACCGGAGGACTTAGTCCGGAAAGGACAGATACACATTACCATAGTCATACAGGCTAGACTTCTAGGGTTTAGCTATTACGATCTCGTGGTAGATCAACTCTTGTAATACTCATATTCATCAAGATCAATCAAGCAGGAAGTAGGGTATTACCTCCATAGAGAGGGCCCGAACCTGGGTAAACATCGTGTCCCCTGTCTCCTGTTACATCGACCTTAGACGCACAGTTCGGGACCCCCTACTCGAGATCCACCGGTTTTGACACCGACACCCGACGCCCCATCTCCGCCGTGGCGCGCTGCCCTTCTCACAAGCTTCCACGTCGCACCTCAGCGACGTCGACGCGACCGAAGGGGACATGGACGACATCATCACGGCAGGCTCGGCCGCCGCAGCCGCGTCCCCGGGGTTCGCTACCCAGGACGAGACAATGGACCTCGACGGCGACATGGACGGCGAGCTCGAGTACGGTGAGGAGGAGCCAGACGAGGAGGAGGAGGAGGACGGGGATGAGGTGGAGGAGGAGGAGCCGGCGACTGTTCCGGCGAAGAAGCGCAAGAAGAAGAAGAAGGGGGCGGCCAGGACCGGCAAACCGCGCATCAAGTGGGCGTCCAAGAAGCAGGAATGCCTCGCCGAAGCGTGGAAAGTCGTCTGCCTCGGCCCGACCACCGGCACGAACCAGAGCATCGAGACATGCTGGGAGCGCATCAAGGCCGAGTTCGACGAGCGCAAGCTCGTCGACCCCTACTTTAAAGGCGTCTACATGCAGCGCGGGGCGAAGGCAATGGCGAACCGTTGGGGGCTCATCCAAGCGGCGTGCAACAAATGGCATGGGATCGTCGAGGAGGTCGCTGCTCGCCCGGAGAGCGGCGCCAGCGTTGAGGATCAGGTATGGTACGCCGGTCTCCCGCTTCTCTTCGCCGTGTGCGCCCGCCAACTGTTTGTTCCTCCGCGCAGCTTGTGCGCATGTTCGCCATGTATCGCCAGACTAACAGCGACCAAGAATTCAAGTACCTCCACGTTTACAAGTGTTGGAAATATGCCCTAGAGGCAATAATAAATGGTTATTATTATATTTCTGTGTTCATGATAATAGTCTATTATTCATGCTATAATTGTATTGTCCGGAAATCATAATACATGTGTGAATACATAGACCACAACCTGTCCCTAGTAAGCCTCTAGTTGACTAGCTCGTTGATCAACAGATAGTCATGGTTTCCTGACTATGGACATAGGATGTCACTGATAACGGGATCACATCATTAGGAGAATGATGTGATGGACAAGACCCAACTTAAGCATAGCATAAAAGATCGTGTAGTTTCGTTTGCTAGAGCTTTTCCAATGTCAAGTATCTTTTCCTTAGACCATGAGATCGTGCAACTCCCGGATACCGTAGGAGTGCTTTGGGTGTGCCAAACGTCACAACGTAACTGGGTGACTATAAAGGTGCATTACGGGTATCTCCGAAAGTGTCTGTTGGGTTGGCACGGATCGAGACTGGGATTTGTCACTTCGTGTAAACGGAGAGGTATCTCTGGGCCCACTCGGTAATGCATCATCATAATGAGCTCAATGTGACCAAGGCGTTGGTCACGGGATCATGCATTGCGGTACGAGTAAAGAGACTTGCCAGTAACGAGATTGAACAAGGTATTGGGATACCGACGATCGAATCTCGGGCAAGTAACATACCGATTGACAAAGGGAATTGCATACGGATTGATTGAATCCTCGACACCGTGGTTCATCCGATGATATCATCGTGGAACATGTGGGAGCCAACATGGGTATCCAGATCCCGCTGTTGGTTATTGACCGGAGAGGCGTCTCGGTCATGTCTGCATGTCTCCCGAACCCGTAGGGTCTACACACTTAAGGTCCGGTGACGCTAGGGTTGTAGAGATATATGTATGCAGAAACCCGAAAGTTGTTCGGAGTCCCGGATGAGATCCCGGACGTCACGAGAGGTTCCGGAATGGTCCGGAGGTAAAGATTTATATATGGGAAGTCTTATTTTGGTCGCCGGAAAAGTTTCGCGCTTTATCGGTATTGTACCGGGAGTGCCGAAAGGGGTCCGGGGGTCCACCAAGGGGGTCCACCAGCCCCGGGGGGCCACATGGGCTGTAAGGGGTGCGCCTTGGCCTATATGGGCCAAGGGCACCAGCCCCAAGAGGCCCATGCGCAAGAGATAAGAAAGAAGGGAGAGTCCTAAAGGGGGAAGGCACCTCCGAGGTGCCTTGGGGGGGAAGGACTCCCCCCTGGCCGCACCCTTCCTTGAAGGAAGGGGCAAGGCTGCGCCCCCCCCTCTCCCTTGGCCCTATATATAGTGGGGGGAAGGGAGGGCAGCAAGATCTAAGCCTTGGGCGCCTCCCTCCTCCCCTGCAACACCTCTCTCTCTCTCGCAGAAGCTCGGCGAAGCCCTGCCGGAGACCCGCTACATCCACCACCACGCCGTCGTGCTGTTGGATCTCCATCAACCTCTCCTTCCCCCTTGCTGGATCAAGAAGGAGGAGACGTCGCTGCACCGTACGTGTGTTGAACGCGGAGGTGCCGTCCGTTCGGCACTCGGTCATCGGTGATTTGGATCACGGCGAGTACGACTCCGTCATCCACGTTCATTGGAACGCTTCCGCTCGCGATCTACAAGGGTATGTAGATCCACTCCTTTCCCCTCGTTGCTAGTAGACTCCATAGATGCATCTTGGTGAGCGTAGGAAAATTTTAAATTATGCTACGATTCCCAACAGTGGCATCATGAGCCAGGCCTATGCGTAGTTACTATGCACGAGTAGAACACAAAGAAGTTGTGGGCGTTGATGTTGCCAATTCTTCTTGCCGCTACTAGTCGTTTCTTGTTTCGGCGGCATTGTAGGATGAAGCGGCCCGGACCGACCTTACACGTACGCTTACGTGAGACAGGTTCCACCGATTGACATGCACTAGTTGCATAAGGTGGCTAGCGGGTGTCTGTCTCTCCTACTTTAGTCGGAACGGATTCGATGAAAAGGGTCCTTATGAAGGGTAAATAGAAATTGGCAAATCACGTTGTGGTCATACGTAGGTAAGAAAACGTTCTTGTTAGAAACCTACAAACCACGTAAAACTTGCAACAACAATTAGAGGACGTCTAACTTGTTTTTGCAGCAAGTGATATATGTGATATGATATGGCCAGAAGATGTGATGAATGATATATGTGATGTATGAGATTGATCATATTCTTGTAATAGGAATCACGACTTGCATGTCGATGAGTATGACAACCGGCAGGTGCCATAGGAGTTGTCTTTATTATTTTGCATGACCTGCGTGTCATTGAATAACGCCATGTAATTTACTTTACTTTGTTGCTAAACGGTTAGCCATAGAAGTAGAAGTAATCGTTGGCGTGACAACTTCATGAAGACACAATGATGGAGATCATGATGATGGAGATCATGGTGTCATGCCGGTGACGAAGATGATCATGGTGCCCCGAAGATGGAGATCAAAGGAGCATGATGATATTGGCCATATCATGTCACTATTTGATTGCATGTGATGTTTATCATGTTTTTGCATCTTATTTGCTTAGAACGACGGTAGCAAATAGGATGATCCCTTATAATAATTTCAAGAAAGTGTTCACCCTAACTGTGCACCGTTGCGAAGGTTCGTCGTTTCGAAGCACCACGTGATGATCGGGTGTGATAGATTCTTACGTTCGAATACAACGGGTGTTGACGAGCCTAGCATGTACAGACATGGCCTCGGAACACACGCAATACACTTAGGTTGACTTGACGAGCCTAGCATGTACAGACATGGCCTCGGAACACGGAGGACTGAAAGGTCGAGCATGAGTCGTATAGAAGATACGATCAACATGGAGATGTTCACCGATCTTGACTAGTCCGTCTCACGTGATGATCGGACACGGCCTAGTTGAGCTCGGATCATGTTTCACTTAGATGACTAGAGGGATGTCTATCTGAGTGGGAGTTCATTAAATAATTTGATTATATGAACTTAATTATCATGAACTTAGTCTAAATCTTTACACTATGTATTGTAGATCAAATGGCCCACGTTGTCCTCAATTTCAACGCGTTCCTAGAGAAAACCAAGCTGAAAGATGATGGCAGCAACTATACGGACTGGGTCCGGAACCTGAGGATCATCCTCATAGCAGCCAAGAAAGATTATGTCTTAGAAGCACCGCTAGGTGAAGCACCAATCCCTGAGAACCAAGACGTTATGAACGCTTGGCAGCAGCGTGCTGATGATTACTCCCTCGTTCAGTGCGGCATGCTTTACAGCTTAGAACCGGGTCTCCAAAAGCGTTTTGAGAAACATGGAGCACATGAGATGTTCGAGGAGCTGAAACTGGTTTTTCAAGCTCATGCCCGGGTCGAGAGATATGATGTCTCCGACAAGTTCTTTAGCTGTAAAATGGATGAGAACAGTTCTGTTAGTGAGCACATACTCAGAATGTCTGGGTTGCACAACCGCTTGTCTCAGCTGGGAGTTAATCTCCCGGATGACGCGGTCATTGACAGAATCCTCCAGTCGCTTCCACCAAGCTACAAGAGCTTTGTGATGAACTACAATATGCAGGGGATGGAAAAGACCATTCCCGAGGTGTATTCAATGCTGAAATCAGCTGAGGTAGAGATCAGAAAAGAACATCAAGTGTTGATGGTGAATAAAACCACTAAGTTCAAGAAGGGCAAGGGTAAGAAGAACTTCAAGAAGGACGGCAAGGGAGTTGCCGCGCCCGGTAAGCCAGTTACCGGGAAGAAGTCAAAGAATGGACCCAAGCCCGAGACTGAGTGCTTTTATTGCAAGGGAAGTGGTCACTGGAAGCGGAACTGCCCCAAATATTTAGCGGACAAGAAGAAGGCCGGCAACACCCAAGGTATATGTGATATACAAGTAATTGATGTGTACCTTACCAGTACTCGTAGTAGCTCCTGGGTATTTGATACCGGTGCGGTTGCTCATATTTGTAACTCAAATCAGGAACTACGGAATAAACAGAGACTGGCAAAAGACGAGGTGACGATGCGCGTCAGGAATGGTTCCAAGGTCGATGTGATCGCCGTCGGCACGCTACCTCTGCATCTACCCACGGGATTAGTTATAAACCTCAATAATTGTTATTTAGTGCCAGCTTTGAGCATGAACATTGTATCTGGATCTCGTTTAATTCGAGATGGCTACTCATTTAAATCTGAGAATAATGGTTGTTCTATTTATTTGAGAGATATGTTTTATGGTCATGCCCCGCTGGTCAATGGTTTATTCTTGATGAATCTCGAACGTGATGCTACACATGTTCATAGTGTGAATACCCAAAGATGTAAAGTTGATAACGATAGTCCCACATACTTGTGGCACTGCCGCCTTGGTCACATTGGTGTCAAGCGCATGAAGAAGCTCCATGCAGATGGACTTTTGGAGTCTCTTGATTACGAATCATTTGACACGTGCGAACCATGCCTCATGGGTAAGATGACCAAGACTCCGTTCTCCGGAACAATGGAGCGAGCAACCAACTTATTGGAAATCATACTTACCGATGTGTGCGGTCCAATGAGTGTTGAGGCTCGCGGAGGATATCGTTATGTTCTCACTCTCACTGATGATTTAAGTAGATATGGGTATGTCTACCTAATGAAACACAAGTCTGAAACCTTTGAAAAGTTCAAGGAATTTCAGAGTGAAGTCGAGAACCAACGTGACAGGAAAATAAAATTCTTACGATCAGATCGTGGTGGAGAATATTTAAGTCACGAATTTGGTACACACTTAAGGAAATGTGGAATAGTTTCACAACTCACGCCGCCTGGAACACCTCAGAGAAATGGTGTATCCGAACGTCGTAATCGCACTCTATTGGATATGGTGCGATCTATGATGTCTCTTACCGATTTACCGCTCTCATTTTGGGGTTATGCTTTAGAGACTGCCGCATTCACTTTAAATAGGGCACCGTCTAAATCCGTTGAGACGACACCGTATGAATTATGGTTTGGGAAGAAACCTAAGCTGTCGTTTCTAAAAGTTTGGGGATGCGATGCTTATGTCAAGAAACTTCAACCTGAAAAGCTCGAACCCAAATCGGAAAAATGCGTCTTCATAGGATACCCTAAGGAAACTATTGGGTATACCTTCTACCTCAGATCCGAAGGCAAGATCTTCGTTGCCAAGAACGGGTCCTTTCTAGAGAAGGAGTTTCTCTCGAAAGAATTGAGTGGGAGGAAAGTGGAACTTGATGAGGTGATAGTCACCCCTTCCGAACCGGAAAGTAGCGCAGCGCGGGAAAATGTTCCTGTGGTGCCTACACCGACTGGGGAGGAAGTTAATGATGATGATCATGAAGCTTCAGATCAAGTTACTGAACTTCGTAGGTCCACAAGGACACGTTCCGCACCAGAGTGGTACGGCAACCCTGTCCTGGAAATCATGTTGTTAGACAACGGTGAACCTTCGAACTATGAAGAAGCGATGGCGGGCCCGGATTCCGACAAATGGCTAGAAGCCATGAAATCCGAGATAGAATCCATGTATGAAAACAAAGTATGGACTTTGACTGACTTGCCCGATGAGCGGCGAGCCATAGAAAACAAATGGATCTTTAAGAAGAAGACGGACGCAGATGGTAATGTGACCATCTACAAAGCTCGACTTGTCGCTAAGGGTTATCGACAAGTTCAAGGGGTTGACTACGATGAGACTTTCTCACCCGTAGCGAAGCTGAAGTCCGTCCGAATCATGTTAGCAATTGCCGCATACTATGATTATGAGATATGGCAGATGGACGTCAAAACGGCATTCCTTAACGGCTTCCTTAAGGAAGAGTTGTATATGATGCAGCCGGAAGGTTTTGTCGATCCTAAGAATGCTAACAAAGTATGCAAGCTCCAGCGCTCAATCTATGGGCTGGTGCAAGCATCTCGGAGTTGGAACATTCGCTTTGATGAGATGATCAAAGCGTTTGGGTTTACACAGACTTATGGAGAAGCCTGTGTTTACAAGAAAGTGAGTGGGAGCTCTGTAGCATTTCTCATATTATATGTGGATGACATATTATTGATGGGAAATGATATAGAATTATTGGAAAGTATAAAGGCCTATTTGAATAAGTGTTTTTCAATGAAGGACCTTGGAGAAGCTGCTTACATATTAGGCATCAAGATCTATAGAGATAGATCAAGACGCCTCATTGGTCTTTCACAGAGTACATACCTTGACAAGATATTGAAGAAGTTCAGTATGGATCAGTCCAAGAAGGGGTTCTTGCCTGTATTGCAAGGTGTGCAATTGAGCACGGCTCAATGCCCGACCACGGCAGAAGATATAGAAGAGATGAGTGTCATCCCCTATGCCTCGGCCATAGGGTCTATTATGTATGCCATGCTGTGTACCAGACCTGATGTAAACCTTGCCGTAAGTTTGGTAGGAAGGTACCAAAGTAATCCCGGCAAGGAACACTGGACAGCGGTCAAGAATATCCTGAAGTACCTGAAGAGGACTAAGGATATGTTTCTCGTTTATGGAGGTGACGAAGAGCTCGTCGTAAAGGGTTACGTCGACGCTAGCTTCGACACAGATCCGGATGACTCGAAGTCACAGACCGGATACGTGTATATTTTGAATAGAGGAGCAGTAAGCTGGTGCAGTTGCAAGCAAAGCGTCGTGGCGGGATCTACATGTGAAGCGGAATACATGGCAGCCTCGGAGGCAGCACAGGAAGCAGTCTGGATGAAGGAGTTCATTACCGACCTAGGGGTGATTCCCAATGCGTCGGGCCCAATGACTCTCTTATGTGACAACACTGGAGCTATTGCCCTTGCGAAGGAGCCCAGGTTTCACAGGAAGACCAGGCATATCAAGCGTCGCTTCAACTCCATTCGTGAAAGTGTTCAAAATGGAGACATAGATATTTGTAAAGTACACACGGACCTGAATGTAGCAGATCCGTTGACTAAACCTCTCCCTAGGGCAAAACATGATCAACACCAGGACGCAATGGGTGTTCGATTCATCACAATGTAACTAGATTATTGACTCTAGTGCAAGTGGGAGACTGTTGGAAATATGCCCTAGAGGCAATAATAAATGGTTATTATTATATTTCTGTGTTCATGATAATAGTCTATTATTCATGCTATAATTGTATTGTCCGGAAATCGTAATACATGTGTGAATACATAGACCACAACCTGTCCCTAGTAAGCCTCTAGTTGACTAGCTCGTTGATCAACAGATAGTCATGGTTTCCTGACTATGGACATAGGATGTCACTGATAACGGGATCACATCATTAGGAGAATGATGTGATGGACAAGACCCAACTTAAGCATAGCATAAAAGATCGTGTAGTTTCGTTTGCTAGAGCTTTTCCAATGTCAAGTATCTTTTCCTTAGACCATGAGATCGTGCAACTCCCGGATACCGTAGGAGTGCTTTGGGTGTGCCAAACGTCACAACGTAACTGGGTGACTATAAAGGTGCATTACGGGTATCTCCGAAAGTGTCTGTTGGGTTGGCACGGATCGAGACTGGGATTTGTCACTTCGTGTAAACGGAGAGGTATCTCTGGGCCCACTCGGTAATGCATCATCATAATGAGCTCAATGTGACCAAGGCGTTGGTCACGGGATCATGCATTGCGGTACGAGTAAAGAGACTTGCCGGTAACGAGATTGAACAAGGTATTGGGATACCGACGATCGAATCTCGGGCAAGTAACATACCGATTGACAAAGGGAATTGCATACGGATTGATTGAATCCTCGACACCGTGGTTCATCCGATGATATCATCGTGGAACATGTGGGAGCCAACATGGGTATCCAGATCCCGCTGTTGGTTATTGACCGGAGAGGCGTCTCGGTCATGTCTGCATGTCTCCCGAACCCGTAGGGTCTACACACTTAAGGTCCGGTGACGCTAGGGTTGTAGAGATATATGTATGCGGAAACCCGAAAGTTGTTCGGAGTCCCGGATGAGATCCCGGATGTCACGAGAGGTTCCGGAATGGTCCGGAGGTAAAGATTTATATATGGGAAGTCTTATTTTGGTCGCCGGAAAAGTTTCGCGCTTTATCGGTATTGTACCGGGAGTGCCGAAAGGGGTCCGGGGGTCCACCAAGGGGGTCCACCAGCCCCGGGGGGCCACATGGGCTGTAAGGGGTGCGCCTTGGCCTATATGGGCCAAGGGCACCAGCCCCAAGAGGCCCATGCGCAAGAGATAAGAAAGAAGGGAGAGTCCTAAAGGGGGAAGGCACCTCCGAGGTGCCTTGGGGGGGAAGGACTCCCCCCTGGCCGCACCCTTCCTTGGAGGAAGGGGCAAGGCTGCGCCCCCCCCCCTCTCCCTTGGCCCTATATATAGTGGGGGGAAGGGAGGGCAGCAAGATCTAAGCCTTGGGCGCCTCCCTCCTCCCCTGCAACACCTCTCTCTCTCTCGCAGAAGCTCGGCGAAGCCCTGCCGGAGACCCGCTACATCCACCACCACGCCGTCGTGCTGTTGGATCTCCATCAACCTCTCCTTCCCCCTTGCTGGATCAAGAAGGAGGAGACGTCGCTGCACCGTACGTGTGTTGAACGCGGAGGTGCCGTCCGTTCGGCACTCGGTCATCGGTGATTTGGATCACGGCGAGTACGACTCCGTCATCCACGTTCATTGGAACGCTTCTGCTCGCGATCTACAAGGGTATGTAGATCCACTCCTTTCCCCTCGTTGCTAGTAGACTCCATAGATGCATCTTGGTGAGCGTAGGAAAATTTTAAATTATGCTACGATTCCCAACAACAAGCGCATTGACAAGTGCGAGAAGTGGGCAGAAGTCCGGCGCACCCTCGACATGGCCAAGGAGACCTACAAGCCAGACGCGCCGACGCCGGGCGCGTCAGAAGGGCGGCCTGACGGCAACAAAGGGGCCAAGAAGGGGAAACACGCCGACGCGGCTACCGCGCGAGTGCAGGAGTCCATCGAGCATTGCCTCGCCGACGTACAGGCCCGGGCCGCCCTGCGTGAAGAGAAGACAGAGGCGCAGTGGTCGGCGTTGATGTCGAGCAGCGCCGTCAAGCTCGACCTACTCCGGACCAATGTCGCCGCGAAGAAGAGGAACACCGACCTGGCTTTCCTGTTGGGCGGGGCGGACATGCTCCAGAGCAACGACGAGGCGGTCAAGGCCTGGTACTTGGCGGAGCGTGGCCTCATCCTGAACCAGCTGCCGTCGACGGCGCCGCCGACTCCCACGCCCACGCCGACGCCGCGGCCAAGCCCGAGCGATGATGCCAGCACAGAAGCGACGCCGACGCCGCCCAGCACAGAAGAAGCTTCAACCCCGCCAAGCCAGCGCACGCCGACTCCGCCGACGCCGGAGGCCGACCTCGCCGTCTGATGCGTTGCACGCGCGTCCTTTCTTTTTTGTACGTCGAACTGTGGCCGCTTGATCGCCGAATTTGTGGCGTCTATTTTGATGAGCGGGAATGTACGTTTGAATTTGCCGTGGCTTGGGGAGCGGCGCCTGGGGGCGTGGCTGGGAGCTAGGTCGCCCCCAGGGGCCGATCTAGCGCCGGTTCGCCCCCAGGCCGCTCTTTTTCGGCGCCCTGGGGGGCTGAACGGCTGGAGATGCTCTAAATAATCCGTCATCTGATCCTGCCATCGGTTGCGAGTTTTCGTTTTAACTTCAGCAATTCTATAGAATAAACTTGACCATGGACTTCAGCAACTCTATAGTATAAATTTGACCATGGATGCATCATTCCTGAAATCTAACATGTTCTTCAGCTCGTGAGGTGCTGATTTAGCTGCACAAGAACAATGTTTAACCATGACCTTCCCAATCATGGATGTTGTGTCTACACGTTCCACAAAGGTTGCTGCTACTGTGTTCCTCCATTGTTTTTGCGAGATAAAGAAGTTGATCACATTTCATGTTAGCTAGTAAGAGATCCTCAAATGAGATTTGAACATGACAATGAGAAGGTGAACTCAGTTCTATACCTGTGACATGGTACACAGTTCTCAGTTCAGTTTTATATAATATTTGGTCAATGGTCCAGAGCACAATCAAATGATAAACATGATCGAATGCTATATTTTAGATGCTTGTGCGCTTTCTATGGAATAAAATGATTATCAAAGGTTTGCTCTATTTCACACACATTAGCGCCTTCTTCTACTTCATCCTTATAGTCATATGTTTCCTTCTAATAGAGAGACTCTTTCGATATGTTCAATCAGTGATCACATTAACTTGAACTACTAACTGTGCCAACTAAAGATATATCTCAATGCTACTGAAATTTTTATGAACGATGGTCAACCAAAACCATATCTCTTAGTATAATCCTTTCAACCCTGAAACTTCAGCAACAGCAATAAATACTACCCCCTCCAATCCATATTAATTTTTGTTGATTTAGTACAAGTACATGAGAAAATGGCATGTGTGTCATGCTACTAGAGATTAGGCCAATAACGACCAAGAACTAATAATTCTTGATTGTTATCAGTAGGATGTGCTGTCCAAACTAACCTTGTGAAACCTCCCTAATGAGGATGGGTTCGCCCGTCATTAATTTTGTTATGTTTTCGCCCCAAAAGCTCTCCCGGACGCCTCTCTTCCTTCCAGCCGCCACCTCCTCCTCCTCCACCTCCTCTCGTTTCTGCTCTTCTATCTTCAAGCCGAACAATGACAGTGTTCTTATATTAGCACTTGATATAACTGAGCCCTCCTCCTCTCGTTTCTGCTCTCCTGTCTCCGATCTCGACTTGTGCTTCACTGCCTTAAGGGCGAAGCAATTTCCCCCCGGGGACCGCATGATGGCCCAGCCCAACCCTGACAACATCAAACGTCTCTTTTTCTCCAAGCGTGTTGTCATATCAGGGGTCTTCATGGCATCTGCTTGTGATTTAGGGCACCACCATTGAGACGTCCAATGAAATAGGACGTAAGACGCTACGAGACACGTAAAGGGGCATTATTAACCATCCCCTCAATCTCCGTGCACGCTCATTTCACAACACGTGGGGAACATGCGGTTTTACCGCTATAGGACTCAAGTATCCCATCATTGGAACGCAAGGAATCATCATAAAAAGCCGCCATGGATTCCGCCGCTGCCTCATCTTCGCGCTCACCGGCCTTCTTAAGGGAGACTGGAGAAGATGCTCCATGACCCAAGGTCAATTTGACCGGCTCACTGCATTAGAATATTTGCCTCAAATAGAGATTGTGTTCGCCATCCCTAGAATGGTCGCTCTTGGCGGCAATTTTCTTCAAGATTATTACCCCAAGATGCAGGGGCACGAGCGGGTATGCTTCGTTCCTTTCCTTCTCAGGGGCTTAGACTTTCCAATCCATCATTACTTGAGGGATCTATTACACTTTTACTACCTTCAGCTCCACCACCTGTCACCCAATTCAATTCTCCCAATCGCCTGCTCCATCACTTTATGAGAAGCCTTCCTCGGATGACAACCATACTTTGAAGTGTGATGCAAATACTTCTGCATAGTCCTGCTGGTCAGGGGTGATTCGTTATTTGACTGCGGTGGAGCCGAGGTTTGTAGAGTGGTTGGGTCCAGCTATCACATCGGTATCCCGAAGAAGGAAAACGAGAATTGGCAGGAGGAATGGTTCTACCCTCCCGATGTACTCCCTGAATACTCCCTCCGTCTAGGTGTGTAAGTCATCTTATGTTGTGCACCGCGACCAAGGTGTTGAGGAAAACGAGAAAACTTAATGTCTTTTTGCTAATTAATAGTATTGCATGCAATGAACTAACCAGTGCATGTCATGTTTGGTAGTCTCAAGTCAATGAAAGCATGCACGGCCCACATCTCTTATTGGTTGATATGTCACAAAACAAGAAACGGGGAGGAAGTTAATGTACCGTGCCTAAGTGTTTTGGGATTATTTGGTTTTCGTAAGGTGACTTACACACCTAGACAGAGGGAGTATCCTCTTCCGCAGGGCCTTACCGCCTTCTCGCTTACATTTCCACAGAAACGATACAGTTGGCCTCCTAGGACCCAAGCTCCGAAGGGGACCTCGCCCGTAATCATACTGGCTGCACAAGTGGCTTGCCTACGTCATCATGGGCTGGCCCTTTTCAATGTTATGGCGGTGGCGCTTGCCAGGGAATTCAGCCGCTACAATAGCACACCCATCCCATTTGGGAATTCAACGGCATCGATGACTCGACTCACGCTCTCCGAGGAGAGTTTCATAATCGTCAGACACTTGCAAAAATGCTAGCATCAATGTTTAAAGGCGAGGAGGCAGATTTCCTCACGCAGCCCTTGTACAATGGCTTTTCCTCTCACAAGCCCATCCAGGGAGTAAATTTTAACAACTAACCCTTTTCGTTGTCGAGCAGGGTATATAACTGCCTGATTAGCCTTTTAATGTGTGCCAGCAGGGTTGGAAACTATTGGAAACAGTGGACCTCTACGTTGGACTCCCCGACTCCTCAACCAGAGATCTAAGACCGTGATTGTGACCTCGGACATCATCTATCGCGATGGGGTCTTTTGCCTCGTGGTTGGTTGGATGCACACAGGAAGGAAATATTATGTGGATGCGCGCGGTCTAACTAAGTTTCAGAGAACATAATGGATACACGTTTTGACAGGCAGAATTGAATTAATGGTCTAATTTGCTACAAAATAACTTGACATGACAAAAATTAAAAACATAGGAGTGAAAATGAAATCAGAAGTTAGGAAACTCATTGCAGTTAGAAGAACGAAATCTAATAAGGAATTATTTTTTAAGGAAGCAATCGGACAGTTCCTAGAAATTCAGATTTGGTCCTACAAGGATTGAATTGGCTAACCGAAGGGTAAATATTTGACATACGACATCATGTATTGTAGGACAATAAAAACTAGACAACATAAGTGTAGGGAATATTCATGGGAAAAACGATGGAATGAAGTTGCGAAAGGACAGAACAGCATGAACTGATGAGTTTAAATTAGGTGACGAAAATAAATGGAACAGAAGGAAAACGCTAGAGAGGATACAAGATTGAAAGGAAGAGCGCACATGATGTGAAAGAAAAGGGTACGGAGATGTTAGAGTGGAAGAAGGGGAGCAAGGAAGAAGAATGTGAACATTGAAGAAAACGGTTAGAACATAACGAGGAGATGGAGCGTAAGGACAATACAGGAACATGGACATAGAAGTACACCTGGACGGCGTATTTGTAGAAGATAAACATACATATTGCCTCGTATTGAGAGCCTTCCAAATTTGCATCCATTTTTTCAACAAATTTCCACTACAACAACTTTTCCCATCATGACCCAGATTAACGGCTGCAGAAGGATACATAGTTGCGTGCCTCTTCGAATTTTCGCAGCATCAGAGTTGGTTTAAGGAATACGATGGTTGTGATATCGGTCATGGATATCAACAACACATATACATCTCGCATGTTGGTTTTAAATTTTTTTTTTTTGCTCTTTTATCTTTTACAGTCAAAACTCAAACCTCGACTCCTGGAGCTGGCTCGTAAAACTTCCATCTTAATCAAAGCAATTTCTCCAGCACGCTAGATAAAAAAAAAATTGAAGCTCCAACACGCTAGATAGACACTTGCTCCACAAGTGGATGCCCCTGTCGTGTAGTAGAAAGATATGCGTTATTCTAATTATAAATAGAGTCAATTACACCAATGGTGCTTGAACTTGGCGCAAACGATCACTTTGGTGCTAGAACTTGTGGCATACATTAAACTGGTGCAAAAACTTGGCTCGAATGTGCAAATACAGTGCAAATCATATTTGCATACGAAATCAATGCTGACTCGGCATGCAAGCATGGCGTGAGGCCCGCTGACAGTAACAGGGAGGCTAAGAGGAGGGTGTGTGGCCTGTTTTTCTGCAAAAACTCCCTTGAATCGGCATTTTTTTGTTGGTCCTGTCTGTCAGTAAAGTGTGAAAATTAACTAAAAACAAAGTTTTTTTATTGTCTACTAGAACCCGCGACCATGCCCAGCACACAGTAGGACGTAGCCACTCCACCCGTGTGGTCTTCACGTCACACATGGATAACTATAGTTAATATAGGAGAATGAACACGCTCATGAAGCTGAAATGGACAGCGGTCAATGCAGCCCATTTGCACCTGTTCATTTTAAGATGTTTGTAAGTGGTATGCAAATAATAATGTCAATAATAAAAATAAAGTTTAATTATTCATGCGGTATAAATATTATTTATACATACAAACCAAATAACTTAAGTTTCAAAATTGTTCACAGATTATTTTAAAAATATTCATATATTTAAATTAATATTTGTGGATTATGAAAATGTTTGGATAACTTATAAAAATATAAATATTTCTAATATTACAATTCCAAAGTATATTATTTTACTTCTACATACATTTCCGTAATTGTACGCACATTTTTATAGTTCATTGTTTGTATAATTAAATATTCATAATTGAAAATTAAAATGTCATATGAATATTCAATCATGACTAATATTAAATTATTTATTTTTAATATAAATCACTAGTTAAAATTATACCGCACGAATGTGTGTATTCATCATTTTATATAATTTAAATATAAGCTTCAAGTGTATAATTTTTTATACATTAAATATTTTTATTTAATAAAAATTTAAATATACATAATTGCCAAACCTTTTTATATAATACATTGGTGTATTTTTAAATGTTTCAATTTACTAATCATTGTTTGTATGTATAATATTTATAAAACACAAATATTTTAACATTATCTTTATTACTTATGTTTTACAAATATATTAAAACACTAGTGCGTGCAAAATGGCTACACTATCTGCAGCCTAGATAAGCCCCACATGCGTCCTCTTCATACTACACTAAGAGCTGTTATCAATATTTGTCATTGATCGCTCAAAAAAAATTCAGTATTTGTCATAGCAACGTTAATGGTGGAGTTGCTTGGACGGCTTGGTATCCAGCAGCTGGTCTCGTGTTCTAGACGTGGAGGCTGTCTCTTCCTGTTTTTATTTTCACATACTGACAGGCGGTCCCCACGTTTCATAGAGTCAAAAAATAAAATGACATCTGCCGCATTGACAGGGGCTTTTTACAATTTTTTGAGGGGGTTTTCGCAAAAAAAGAGCCACACACACTCCTCTATCACTGACAGCGGGCCACACGACACTCCGGACTCCAAGTCAGCGCCGATTTCGTATCCAAACGCGATAGCACCGTATTCGCACGTCGACGCCAAGTTTTTGCACCAGTTTAATGTATGCCGCAAGTTCTAGCACCAAACTGACCGTTTGCGTCAAGTTTAAGCACCATCGGTGGAATTGACTCTTATAAATAGAGTGAATTCCGGTTTTTACCCCCTATTTTCACATTTTTGACACTAATTACCCAAATTTTGTGAGTGTGCTGACTGGCAGGTCCCAATTGTCAGGTCCAGCTGGCATGCCACATTGACGGTTTTCCTGTCTATTTTTCTCTATGTTGGCCGGTTCTCGCAGCTTCTCCCGATCGGGCCGACCAGATGGAGATCACTCGTGTCCGTCCAATGCACGCCCGAGTCGGCCATGTGCCACACTCACCCCCAATCGATTGCATCGCCTGTCCAGGGTTCTGACCGCATGGACCCATCAGGCTCGCCCGAACCTTTAGGGATTGTCAGGTAGCGGCGGCGGCGCGATTTCATACCTCCTCGAGCAGCGATGTATGGCCGCGATATCAAGGCAAGAAACGACCCTGTGGAATCCGTCTCCGTCAAGCTCGCTGACGTTGGGATGGGTGCGTCCATGTACGTGACCCCATCAGGCTGTGCTCAGTTGTTCTTCCTACTTTGGCGACATAGCAGCGACCCAATCAGGATGTGCTCAATTGATGGCGGATCTATGGTGACTGCTGATCCAACAAATTAGTGAGGTTGGTGAACAAACATGCCCTCTCGGTCGTACCCCATTTCACATGATTTTGACCATCTCTATCATAGCAATTTGTGTATTCTAAAATTTTCTTGACTCATGCATTTGCCAGTGGGGCATTTGATTCGGATAGAATTAAGATGCTTATTGGAAGATCACGTGTATACATGTCACCCTTCTACTGAGATACATTAATTTAAAGTTTTTTTACAACATTTTGAATATTGTTGAAATTCTTTTACTTCTTGGTTTGCGGCAAGATCGTGTGTGTGATTCGAAAGAAGGCGAGCGACTCGTGCAGTGAATATTGGAGGCCACAGTGGTGCGGCCACGACTCTGGCATTGTGTGTTGGACGCGAGCGACCTGCTCTGGTGCGATCATATCGGACCGGCCCGTTAAAACACTCACAAATTTTAAACAGGGCAAATTGTGGCAGAGCTTTTGCTAAATTGGGTAAAACGGATGAAATCCCGCTAAATGAGATAATTAGTGTTAAAAACATCAAAATAGGCTGTAAAAACCGGAAATCACTCTTATAAATAAAAGCATTAACGAGTAGAGTAGCCGAAAAAGGAGTCAGACAAAAAAGGTCACCGTTTAAGAGGCTAGACAGGCAAATAAAAGAGATAGAGATAGAGAGATAGAGAGATAGAGATAGAGAGGTAGACACGGCGAGTTGCATCGTCATGACGCCCCGCACGCAGTTTCGCGGGAGATCAGGCCAAACAGCACCTCCCACTGCCACTGGTCGAGCAAGACAAATGCCTGAAGAGAAACGGAAGCGCCGCTCCGGGGCCGCGCGCCGTCCAGCTCTAGCGCGAGCGTTACCGCTGCTCCGGGCTCGGCTCCGCCGCGACCCACACCATGCGGCCCCCTGGCATGACATGTGTCCTACCGGGTGACGTCACTTCCGAAGATACCCCTACCTCCTAGAGCAAAAGAGCGGAGCCGGGGGGGGGGGGGGGGCGGCGGCCGCGGTGAGGGCAAATTAGTTCAGTTGCAAGAGAGGAGAGCGTCTCCTCGAAGATATAAAATAGAACAGCTGTATCCGGGCCCTCTCTATCTAGCCATCCATTCTGCGCATCGCGATTCGTGCAAACACATTTCTCTTTTTTGTTTCTCTCACATAAAACATATTTTGAAGTTCAAACCTTTGCAGCGTAGCAAAGTTTTCTATATAGAATTTAGGATAAATCTTTCAGATTTTTTTGTCAAATATAAATATACAAAAAATGTTTTTTAGAAAACTTTGCTACACTGCAAATGTTTGAACTTCAAGACATCTTTTATGTGAGAGAAACAAAAAAGAGAAATTTTCATATGGAAAGTTAGTTGTGTTGCACAGATCTTAAAGCAATATTGGACAGCCAGGATACCAGGGCCGGGGTGCAGCTGTTTTAAAAATCCAGGTCCAGCGTCTCCTTCCTCTCCGTGCGAAGCAGCGGCGAGCAGAGCCAGAGCAGAACAGCACAGCACCGAACATCATCAATGGCGTCCACCTCCCTCCTCGGCTGCGCCATCCTCGTAAGTCGTTTCTCTCTCGCTTCGTGCCGTGTATCATGGAGGAGTTGCTGGCTCACCGGCCGGGCCTTAATTGTGCTTGGTTTCTTCCTGTCCCTCCCTCCGGCAGGTTCTTCTCTGACGAGCGCCGGAGCACCAAGTCACGAACCAGCCCGTGCGGAAGCCACGCTCTGACCAAGTGACCACTTAGTGGCTTCGGTAGCAGCGATGGAGGCCTACTCCAGGGACCTGATGCGCGGCATCGACAGTGGAGACGACGGCGAGCACAGGGTGCAGCGGTTGGATTCGCGGACGGAGGAGCCCGCGGCACAAGGTGCGTCTGTCTTTGTGTTCCCATGCATAATGCTATCTCTACTTCTGTATTTTTTATTTTTTTGCATGGATCTCTACTTGTGTATTTGTCTTTTGATAAATATAAATGTACATGGTATAGTACTGGAGTAGTATTTAGAACAACACGGGGCTCATACGTCGCGTGTGCATACATCTCACTGGGGTACATAAATTGTGCCAGTTAGGTCAGGTGTATGTATAACGGACATGATTGTTTTTATTTACTGGTATAGCTAGTGAACATGAATTGTTTAATTGTTCTCTTTTAGATGAATTGCTTAATTATATTGTTTGCAAGAATGGTTTGAGATATGTGATGAGTTAAATACAGTAAGAGTACCTCAACTAGTTTGTCGCAGTCACTTTGATAAATTTGTAAAATACACCAAATAGTTGATGTGACTTGTCCAAATGTAAAAAAGTGGTGCCTCCGTTCATATCTGAGCGTATGGCCTGTCCGTGTGGCGTGCCAGCGTGGCCGTGGACCATATGTTAGCGGCTGAAAGTGGGTGGGGCGCTGGCTGACCCGTGTGTGATTTTTTTTTTGCATATAACCTCCTGGATTTTAATGAGATACTGCTGCCCAATTGGGACTACCGTGGGTGAGCAGTATAAATGACAAGGTGGGCCCCACCGCGTGTGCTAACCAACTGGCAAGATGCCGCTTGATACCTTAATGAGACAATTTACTTTTTAAATGATTTACTAGTATTGAAGGAGATTTAGGGAATATGCTAGTGCATTTGGAAACAAATATACAACATGTTTTTGGAAAAAGTTTCACGTGTATTATAAAACTGTATACGTGTTTTTGAAAGATGTTTGTCATGCATTTAAAAAATTGACAACGTGTATTAAAAATAGTGTGTAAAATTAACCTTACATTTTTACAAACACCTTTAACATATTTCTAGAATTAACTATCATTACACAATATTTTAATACAAGGCTGTCAATTGTTTTTGTAATTATGTACTTTAAGAAAAATACAATGAAGATACATACCAATTGTTCATGCTTGTGGTCCTGAATGAAGATACACAAGTTTACACAATATTTTTTAATATATGTTGAACAGTTTTAAATCCACATAAATTTTATAAAAACAAAATTCATGTTTACCTCTTCAAACTACATAGTCAAGGCATACGGGACTAGTTGAGGCACTCCCAGTGTATGTATTTAACTCGTGTGTGAGCATGGGGGGACCTACTGTGGGGGTCATGTGGGCAAAAACATTTTCCAGAGCTTCTTTTGCTAGTGCATTTTTTTCGCTGACTTTTGCTAGTGCATTCATATGTATATTTAGTACTTTATTAACTATTTTTAGGCCCAGTTCTTTTGGCCGATTCTTCCATAATCTTGAGAATCGACCCTCCACCCAGCTTCTCCCAGAATCTTGAATCCATATTCTTTTTTTACAATCCTAGCTAGTTAGCATGTGAAGATCTAGGATTGTAAAAAAAATATGGGTACAAGATTCTGGGAGAAGCTGGGTGGAGGGTCGATTCGCAAGATTCTGAGAGAATTGGCCAAAAGAACTGGGCCTTAATGTGTTTTGACAAAAAAAAATGGCACCCTTTGTAATGTTGCCCCCATGTTGGTCAGTTTTAGATCTGCCAGTGTGTGTGAGCATAGGTCCAATGCACATTAGGAAAGTGGATTTGGGCCTTGCAATTTCCCATTTGCACCAGGCCGCCGGGCCAGTGAATAAATTAGTACTCCGTATGGAGTAAGGATCTCGAGTATAGCCAGACCGCTGGATTTTAGGTATATTTGGTAAGCTAATTAAGAGCCTATTATGATCTCTCATAATCGGTGTTTCCCACCTGGGAATTGTCTTACAGCTCGGTTCGCTTGCTTATTTGGCAACTTATACATCATAATGAAGTTGTCCTATTTACAACTGTTTGCATGCCAGTGTCTACTAGGACATTGTCATGATTTGTGTATCATTTCAGGAAGATGGGAAAGTAAAGATAAAAATCAGGGTGTGAGAGCTAGCTGCTTGGGCGTACAGCCACCAGCCTCAGCCTCACAAGCAATTATTAGCTCGTTAGTTTTTATTAGCAAAGAGGCCAAATCCATGTATTGAAGTAAACCAACCCATATAGGACCATCCTTAAAGAACCAGAAAATTACACACAGGTCCTTCAAGAAATTGATGCCATGAGCAAAACTCAATACTTCTTCTAAACCTTCGAAGCAACACCAGACCTGTGGAAATTATTGATGTAGTGGCCGTGAACTTCTTGGTCGGTGCCAGAAGATGTTGAGGAAAATAGATTCTCTCTGCAGAGAAGATGACAAAGCCGGATCGGTTCGGGGAGACCTCACCTCACTAGCTCATGACGAAACCGAACCTGGTCGAAGTTCGTCGGTTGAAGAAGGAGCTAGAGGACCAAGACATGAAGCACTTCGATGGTTGGCTGGTAGAAGAAGGAGACAGAGGACTAAGACATGAAGCATGCCATCTATTCCGCTCGATGATGCCTTCGAAGACCACCTGCAAAACATGTCGGGAGAGCAATCACCAGAACCGGCGTCGTAATAGTCTCCAACGAGGTGGACCAGAAGCCGGGGAAATTTTATTCTTATCATGCACGACGCTGCCACCACCATCATCGTCCTCGTCAAGGAAACAAACCCTAAATACAACTCGGTAGCATGTATGTGTGATGTAAGAATGATTATTAGTCGAATGTGATATCGGATTTTGGTGCCTTTCAGCATAGAAATTTGGGCACAAAGGATACCACTGTCGGACTATTGAAATGAAGTTGGACACCTATTGAGGTCTATGTCATTGATGAACAATTTGGGCAGCTGTCATGATGCTCTCCATGTTGTACCCATGCTACACATGTGTGCTTGGTAACCTAGTTTAACATTTGCTCAGAGTTGCTATCAGATTTTGGTTCCCAATTCAGCATGGTATTTTTTGACACGTCAAAATAACACCCCAGTTACTCGAATCTGACATGGATTTGGGTGTCGGACACGACAATCAAAATTGGACATCTATCGAGGTACACAAGATCCATGAACCAGCTGGACCCTTTTGGGCAGACTGGGCCCAATCCTTTCCATTTGTTTGTGTCTTGTGAATTGTGATGCACATGACACTTACATCAATATTTATTTGAATGTGGCACATAACTCCGATGCTTAATTTTACATGATGCCATTAGACACGACAAATAGCACTCAACTTACATGAATTTCAGATGTCATATTCGACAACAATAGTTGGAGACTTGCCGAGGTCCGTGGTAATGAACAAAGTCGAAGTTGGTGCCCATCCTAGTCCTAATGCTCGCTATTCTAGCATACCTTGCGATGCCATTGTGGTTCCTTACCTAGTGTGACACTTTACTCATATGTAGAGTAGCACCAATGGTCGTCATTTCATTGTATCTCGTGAATCACATGACGCCCATGAATGTGGTGTATGATTTTGCCAACTTACTTGGCATGATATTGTCAAACATGAGATATAGCACTCAAATTGAAAACGAATCCGGGCAATCATATTCGTAAATGAAAGCTTGAAACCGATCGAGGTCTATCACCAAGGAACAATTCGACTGCCGACCATCCTAGTGTGGATGTTTGTCGTTCTGCTAGTTCCGGCATACCTTGCAATGCTGATGTGCTTGGTAACTAGTGTAGCATTTTACTCGTCTGGCCATGTAGCATGAATGCTTTCAAATTATCTGTATCTTGCAAAGCACATGATACTTGGTCATGCATTTCTCCGGAGGTGATACATGGTTCCGGTGCCATATTCGGTGGTTAGACATGGCAAGTAACGCTCAAATCCAATTGAAATTATGGCGTTCATATAAGGAATACAAAAGTTCAAAACCATTGAGGTCTATCATCGAGGAACTTGTCAAAAGTCATTATCCATGCTAGTGCGGATGGTTGCCGTTTCGGCATACCTTGCAACTCCAATGTGCTTGTTTAACTAGTGTGACGTTTTACTTATTTGGCAAAGTATCATGAATGCTTGCCATATCTATGTATCTTGTGAAGCACATGATGCATGGGCAAACAGTTCTCCGGAGGTGGTACACGGTTCGAGTTCCTTATTTTCCATGAAATTGTCAGACATGGCAAATAAAGTCAAGACGAATTCAGGCGGTCCTATTTGGTAACAGAAGTAACCCATAAAGGTCTATCATTGAGGAACAAGTCGGAACACCATCGTCCATCCTAGTACGGATGCTCGCCGTTCTAGAAAACCTTGCGATGTTGATGTGATTGTTGACCTTGCATGACATTTAAGCGTTTGACAAAGTAGCATGAAACACATGCCATTTCTTTATATCTTGCGAAGCACGTGATAGTTGGTCAAACATTTCTCTAGAGGTTGTACATGATTTCAGTGCCTTATTTGACAAGAAATTATTGGACATGGAAAATGGCACTCAGGTATGAAGAAGATTTGGGTTGCCGCATTTGGCAACCAAAGTTGGAAACCTGTCGAGGTTTATTGTGGAGGTACAAGTCGAACATTGTCAAGAGTCCTAGCCCCGATGCTCGGCATTTCGGTGTACCTTGTATCACATGTGTGCTTGTTTACCTAGTATAATGTTTTGCTAGTTTGGCGAAGTAGCATCAGTGCTTTGCCATTTCGTTTTTTCTCATGAAGCACATGATACCCATTCAAACATTTATCTGGATGTGGTACATGTCTTCAGAAACTTATTCGAAACGATATTTTTAGACACAATGAATAACATCCAAATCCAACACAAAGCACATGATACCTAGTCAAACATTTATCCAAACATAGTACATGATTTTGTTGCCTTATACAACATGATTGTTGGACTCCGCAAGTAACACTGAACTCAAATCCGACATGAGTTTCGGCTATCGTATTCGGGAGGTATGTCACTTAGGAATAAGTCGATTGTCGTCGACCATCTTAGTCCCGATGGTCGCCATTTCGGCGTATCTTAGTGATGCTGATGAGTTGTTTACCTACTCAACATTTACTTTGATATGATACTCGATTCAACAATCAAAGTTAGACAACCGTAGATGTCTAAATCATCACAGAACAAGTTTGACATTGTTGGGCAGGCTAGCTCTGGTGGTCACTATTTCAGTAGACCTTGCGATGCCCATATGCTCGCTTACTAGTCCAACACTTACTAAGACGTGGTAGAGGATCTCAGTGCCTTATCTAGCATTTGTTGGATACGTCAAAAACATTCTAATCTGACATGGTTTCAGAATGTCATACTCAACAAACAAATTTGGACACCACAGAGGTCTATCGTCGAGGAAAAAGCTAAATGACATCCGCCTCATGGCCACAACGCTCAACCAATGTACACATAAGTGCTCAACATGGACTCAGACACAGTATTTTGTTTTCGTGACATATATGGTATGTGTATTTAAACAAAAAACAACACTAAAACCAACATGGATTTGGGGGGTGGTTTACTTGGAAACCAAAGTTTGGCAAGGATGTCCGATCAACGCCGGAGATGTTTGTTGTATGGTAGTACCGTGATTGTTTGGCGCACCAACGACACCATATAAAGCACGTTTTATGTTGTGATGCCTATGTGCTGGCTTAGCTAGTCTAATAGTAGTTTCTTGGAAGTGGCAATAGTATTCGAATCCACACAGATTCGGAGTGTGGACATTGACGACCGAGCAACAATAAAAATACCAAGTACACCGATATTGTGAATGTTTGTGCACCAAGGAAGCCATCTCCAACATGGATTTCGGCAACTCCTTTAGCACCACCACCACATGTCGTCGACCAACGACCAAATCACACACGATTAGTTGCCAGAGTACAGGTGAGCAAAGCAACACAACACCTTCTCCGCGACCAGATACCCCCAAAGCATGCTTCAATATGGTGCATATTTTCCATGTGCAACTCACAAGGATGGTATTTTGATCCAACAATACCACGTTCCTACTTTCATGCTTAGCTCTTTGTGTTGCTCCTTGATAAATTATGCTAGTTTAATCATGTAGCTAGTTATCTTGATATCTTTAAGGTACTTGGCTTTATCGTTAGAACTACGTACCAAGCCAACCAACATACACCCAACAAATTAAGTTGTGGCTTAGACTCATCCTGGCCTTTGGACCAAAACCATACAGTTACAGTATTTGCCCTATTGAATGTGTCCTATAATAGGAACTATAGAGACATCAATAATTCAAATTGCTAACTAATCCTTGTTGTAAAACAACTACTGATAGATTTGGACTATTCTATAGATGCCTTTATTCAGAGGCGGTTGGTTTTTATTCTATCATATTTTCTTCTATTGATCCATATTGTATTATTGGCATTTGATCTCACAGGAACTCCTAGCGCTCAAGGGCAGAGCATGTCGTCAGCTGTTGTGTCCTCGTCTCAGGGTACAAATGGTGTGCACCAGGCAGAGGATGCTAACAACACCGTCATGGCAACCGCTTCTTCTCCAGGACCAGCGGTAAGAGCGGCAACCCTTGGTTCCGGGGGAGGGCAGCAAGAAGATTCAGAGATGTCGAAGGTGCGGGAGATTCCATTGGTGTCGACCAGCGGGCTCCCCAATGGCAGGAGGATTGTAGGCTTGTTGTACGAGTACAGTAAAGTTGATGAGGTGATGATTTTGTGTATGTGCCATGGTAGCTTCCTAACTCCGGCGGAGTTTGTGGAGCATGCTGGAGGAGGTCAAGTCGCCAACCCACTGAGGAGGATCTTCGTCATGCCCCCGCCTTGGCTTTGACCGGCGTCGCCCAAGTGATCTGCGTGTGGCCTCAGCGTTAAGCTTAGCTTGGAACTAGGAATCTCATTGTGGGACTGTATCTGTGTTTCAGACTTTACATTACAATGCTTATTACACAGAACTGTAGACATGGTGGGAGATTTGGTCGTGCGTACAATTAAATAACAACATAAGACAAATTGAACATTACTTGTTGTTCTGGTCATCGCTTGTTTCCTGTACTGTTTTCCTATACTGTTTTATCTTCCAGTCAGCAGCTTATCATGTAAGTAAGCCTGCGTGACACACAAACACAAATTTGGATAATGGGCAGTATCCGTCTTTCTCGCCGCCCACGAGAAAGAAGTATGCCGAGGAAAAAAACACGATTTTTTTGAATTAAACGCTCAAGGTATATTAAAATGAACATAACATCTCACATATGTAAATATCCATAATTGTGGCATGGTGGTAACCATCTATTGCTTGCCTCGAGAGGTAGCTGGTTTGAGTCCCATTCACTGCACCTTTTCTTACTTTCCAGAATATGTAACTCATGACCACATATCACATAGCAGGCGTTAGACGTACCACTGAGCTAGTAGCACTTGGTAAATTGTTGTACAAGTCTTATCTACATCAAGTTAAAAAAAATTGAATTCCAGATTCAGTTATAAATTTCGTTTAAATAGCCTCTTAATGTTAAGCACTTGTAGTTGTTAGCACCAATGTGGCGATATACATATGAGGCTGGGGGAGGGTGGTGCGGCGAGGCGGTCGCAGGATCACAAACGGCTACGGGTGGCGGTTTTAGGCGGTCCGGCTAGCGGTACGTGGGGAGGAAGGAATGTTGGTTGGAGGAGGAAGATGGATGGTAGGCCGTAGGATTTTGATCGGACGGATGAGATTTCAATGGGGAAATTTACTGACAACATTTTTTTCCAGGTACCAAACAATTGGGCTATCCCCGAAAATGTTTCATTTGGTTTTGCTTTGATGTTATTTGAAAGAGCACGACTTCTACTTATGCCGGAGTTTTCAAAAGAAATGACAACCATCCTACCTGTTGGGGATATCATAGATTGCATTCCGGATGAAGTGGCTGATATTGCTATGCTAGACGAGCCCCGACATCTAAACTGGTACCACCATGGGTGAAGATGGAAAAAATAAGTTCAGGCGAGTCATACGTGTGTTTTGCATGAATTACCTAGCATATGTGAAAAGAGAAAAAAATGGACAAGTGACTACCTGATGTCTCAGATATGCGAACACCTGGCTTACCAGAGTTTATTGCCACGAGGTAACATCTTGAATATGTGCAGTCAAAGGTTTCACCCCTGTTATGTAAACCGTGTTATCTCTGTTCATTATGCCTCATTTACCTCATCAACCAGGACCAAGCATAGATAATTTAAAAAAAAAGGACCAAGCATAGATGATTCATATTCATAATCTATGTCCATGCATGCCCACATGTACCTCACTTAGATATAAGATCAACATAGTTGTGGAGCCTCTTTTTATCTGCTGGCCTCAGTGCAGCGAACATAGCCATGATTGCTTTATATAATGTTGAACTTACAATCTTAGAGTGCTACCAATAAAAATACCCGCTTAGATAATTTTATAGAGTCGACGATAAAATGTGAACAAAAAGTGCTTTGGAAATCAGGAATAGGAAAAATGGAACTTCTGCACTACCGAGATAATCCACCTCCCTTTAACATAACCTTTATTATCCTGTAGCCCTGAGCCAGTAGTTATTCTTGCTTTAGTCATATCGAATGTCCTGTATTTTTTTCATTTTTCTTTGCAAAATTTAGTATGCAGGATAATTACCATTTAACCTGGAACTTTTGACCAAGTGCGTCATATGTGGTTGTTGAATATTTTGAACATTGGTCTTAATTGGCAATGATTTGGTAAGAGAGTGTGGTGATACTCGTACTTTAGGTTATGAGCTAGGATGAGTAGGAAATTGTCATACTTTCAAGGTGCATCTTGCTTGTTAATTTTTTTATCATTTATGTGACATGTCTCATGACATTATGGTAGTCAATAAAAATATAGAGTGGAGAGGACACATGTAGCTTGAATTTCTTGTCTAGATTTTCTTGATTCCATTGTCTTCTGTTCCATTACAAATTGTTGAATTTGAGTACCCTGCAACACCTAGAACTCATAGACATCCCAACTTGTTCAGCTGAATCATACAATGCTAACATGTTTAGCTGAATCGTACAATGCTAACCTGTTTAGCTGAATCATACAATGCTAACCTGTTTAGCTGAATCATACAGTGCTAACTTTGGCTTACCTGAAAACAGATAATCATAGTATCAGGTGCCACTCAAGATTTACCAAAATCTACGGTATTAATGTCAATGGTGTGAATCCAAAATTTATTGAGGTAGGCAAGCTTAAGTGGAAGCAGCTCCAGAATGGAGATGTAGCCCTAAGAAAATGTCCGTCAAAAGATGGTGTGGAGTAAGGGTTATAGGGAGCTTCTTGACCTTCAGTACAAATATCATAGCAGGTTAGGCGGTCTTGAAGTTGCGGAGAAGATTCAAACCAAGTGCGAGAATCTGCAGAGCCTTAGGTTTGTCTGTGAAGGTTCACCCTGGATGTGATCATGCCAATCCCTATTCCATGAGTGAGTTCTCGTATTTACCGAATACTTTCTTGCACCTTCTTATTTCCTATATATTTTTATTTTTATTTAAAATAACCATTTGAAATATATGCATAATATGTCTTTGTGAAGATAACGAAGGTTGTTTCTGTTTATCCCTTTTATTAAAAAAATGAGATTACTGATCTTATCACAACATGTACACAAGTTACTTAATCAGACATGGGAAGGATCTACAATGCTAGATCATAGGAATCACATGGTATATTATGTATGTTCACGATACATCTATCATTTATGTTATTAATACATACTAGTGAAGAAATTTATTTCCCAATAGCTACTATAAAGTATTCATCAACCCTCGCACAACAAATGCGGCCTGCACGACCTCTGTTGAGGCCCTGCAAATTTTTGCTATTAATACATACTAGTAAAGTTGATATACAAAATCTAGTAAAATGCTATACAAAATGTAGTAATTCGGAAAATATTTTTTTTATCATCCAAGTTTGTAATTTACTACAATTTTGCGAAAATTACTATGTTTTACATAGTGTGTTACTATATTTTGTATGTACCGTTACTGGGGTGTAGAATAAGCTATTCTACACTCATGCTTAGTTTAGCGTTACTATATATATATATATAATTTAATATTTGAGATTTTTGAAGCTGCATTCTTTTCATTCAGAAGAACACTGAAGTCATTTTTTCGCGAAATTTCGTACGTAAGTAGAACGCTCCACCATCTTTCCCACGAAAAGTTTCAGAATTGTTTGATTTTTTATATTTTAGAAATAAAATGCTATATAGGGCGTGCCTAGAACTATGTTAAAAAATCCATGTGGTGTCTCTATAATTGACTACAAAAGAATGGGATTAAGAGTATTTCTGAGAGAGAGGTTGCTCCAGCCACGAGTCATACCAAAACAGAACAAAGCTGCCATTGCCCACTTTGAAAGTTGCAGGATCTTCGAAAATGTGAATAAGCTGCCATTACCGCGTTTTCTGTCATTTTTCTTTCGCGAGAGCCACGGTTTTGCTTCTGCGCGAGGCACGGTTGTGCTTTCGCGAGAGTCACGGCCGTACCTCTTGGAAAGGAAAAAACAAAACACGTTTTCTGTTTTTCTTTTCTTTCGCGAGAGTCATGGTTTTCCTTCCGCGAGAGGCACGGTTGTGCTTTCGTGAGAGTCACGGTCGTGCCTCTCGGAAAGGGAAAAAATACGTGTTTTCTGTTTTTTTCTTTCGCAAGAGTCACGGTTTTGCTTCCGCGAGAGGCACGGTTGTGCTTTCGCGCGAGTCACGCCATGCCTCCCGGAAAAGAAAAAAACGCATTTTTTCCTTCCACGAGAGTCACGGTTTTGCTTTCAACGAGAGGCACGGTTGTGATTTCGCGAGAGGCACGGGCGTGCCTCTTTCGGAAAAAGGGAAAAAAAACTCGTGCTCCTGGTTCGGTTTTTTTGTCCGGTTTTTTTCATCCGGTTTTTTTCGTGAAAAGAAAAGTTCATCGAAACCGATCAACATAAGATCTAGTTTTGAACATCTCAACGCAAGGAATCCAACGGAGAGCAACTAGTTAACGAGCCCTCGTTCGGGAGCCTCGCAGCGATCAGCGCCACTTGGTGCGCTCTCATCCATTCGCCACGTGTCGTGCTCTGGACGCTCCCTCCGGATTTTGTTTTTTTATTTTTCCGCACGCATTTTCTGCTTTTTAAACGGTTTTTTCTGGTTTTTCTCGACGTTTTGGTTTTCCCCCGGTCTTCCTTCGCTTTTCGATAAAAAAAACTTTTGAAAAAAAAACTTTTGCACGAAAAAATTTGTTTTTTTTCTTTCTTTCGCGAGAGTCATGGTTTTTCTTCCGCGAGAGCCACGATTGTGCTTTAGCGAGAGTCACGGTCGTGCCTTCCGGAAACGAAAAAAACGCGTTTTCTGTTTTTTTCTTTCGCAAGAGTCACGATTTTGCTTCCGCGAGAGGCACGGTTGTGCTTTCGCGAGAGTCACAGCCGTGCCTTCCGGAAAGGGAAAAACAAAACACGTTTTCTGTTTTTTTTTCTTTCATGAGAGTCACGGTTTTCCTTCCGCGAGAGGCACGGTTGTGCTTTCACGAGAGTCACGGCCGTGCCTCTCGGAAAAGGAAAAAAATACGCATTTTCTGTTTTTTTTCTTTCGCGAGAGTCACGGTTTTGCTTCCGCGAGAGGCACGGTTGTGCTTTCGCGAGAGTCACGGCCGGGCCTCTCGGAAACGGAAAAAAACGCGGTTTTGCTTTCCACGAGAGGCACGGATGTGATTTCACGAGAGGCACGGGCGTGCCTCTTTCGGAAAAAGGAAAAAACTCATGCTCCCGGTTCGGTTTTTTCGTCCGGTTTTTTCATCCGGTTTTTTTCGTGAAAAAAATTCGTCAAAACCTATCAACATGGGATCTAGTTTTGAACATCTCGACGCGGGGAATCCAACGGTGAAAACGGTTCGAGATTTGAACGCACGGTTTAAGAGATAAACCGTTTTGAATAAACGGATCTACGAAAAAAAGGAAAACTCCCAGGTTGCGACAAGTGGCGCGCTGCATGTGCGCCACTTGTCACGACCTGGAAAGGTGGAATGCAACGAGTACTCCTTAATTAGTGATTTCGGTCAAAACGACCTGGCTTGGCTGAAGCGAGGTGTCCCAATGGCTTAGTTTCGGCAAGCCCATGTCTCTCTACTGTTTCTATCTCTCTTATGTTTCTTTTTCTTTGTTTTTTCTCTATTCCTGTTTCTATTTCTTATATTTTCTTTTCTCTTCCATTTTTCTGTTTCCTTTTTTTCTTTATCTTTGTTTCTTTTCTTTTATGTTTTTAATGTTTTATACAAAATTCATTGCAGATTTATATACAAAAATCTTCAACGTATATTTAAGGAAAGGTTCACCCTATATTAAGAAAATGTTCAATGATTTTTTTAAAAAAATTGTTTATTTCAAAATTATTAATCGTATACCAAAAAATAAAATTCAATGTGTATTTTCAATATTTTTTAGTATATATCATAAAAATGTTCATCATGTATTTAAATTTTCGTTCAGCATATACACAAAATATTTCAGTGTGTACTTTACTAATTGTTCAGTGTATATTAGAAATTTGTTAAATATATATTTACAAATTTTCATCTTATATAAAAAAATCAATAAATGTTTGGAATTTCAAAAGTTTGTTCGTGTTTTTCAAATATTTGTTCACTTTTTCCAAAAAATGTGCACATTTTAGAAGTTAGTTTGAATTCAATTTTTTTCTTAATTTTCCTACATTATTTGCATTTTTAAGAAATAGATAAAATTCAAAATAAAACAAAACTGGCGTTGTAATTAGTAATTTAGGTTTAGTGCTGCTATTTTGCAACAATTCGCTATCTCTACTGGCTAGCAACGCCGGTGTCTATCGGAAGCTCGATTCCCACCCGTTCCTGCGCCGGCTTCAGCGATAGCTCGCCTATCGGCACATCATGTGTCAGGAACAACACACACCATTGACCATGGTTTCTTTACATAGCCGCACAGCAATAGAGGCGAGGTGTTTAGTTCCACATGCTCCTGCCCAGCAGGCTTCACCGTTTCATGCGTTCCCCGACGAGCTCGCTTCTGCAATGGATGTCGGCGATCAGCACTGCGGTTCGTGCCGGTCTTCGCAGAGCTGAATGCGCTAATCTGTTGCACTCTAGGTATGATCTGGTTGGAGAGAAATAGTAGAGTCTTTGACAAGGTAGCTTCGATGCCATGTCAAGTGATTCTAAGAATTCATGAGGTGTTCTTCAAGTGGACTCTAGCTAGAGCAGGTGAGGCGGTGGATGTGGCGAGATAGCTTTGTGTGTGTTGGTTGAGAGGTTATGAGCGCTGTATTCCACCTCTTGTAATTAAACAGTTTGTATTGTGACCCCTTCCGCTATCTTAATATATAAAGAGTAAATGAAAAAAAAACTGAGTTTTCCGTATACTTCGGCCGCCATAAGTAACCGCACATCGTTGCTGCAGAAATTACGGTATCTTTAAAAACATACTATTTTTTCCACAAAAAATGAAACATACTATTTTACTGAAGCGATTGATTTTAGAACAGTTTGTAAGCTGTGTAGTACAGGATGAGGTGGAGACAAGGATTACTGAATGGTCAGGAAGAGGTGTAGCAGATAGGCAGACTAGTACAACAGACACACACGATGGGCAGTGGATAACGAACATACATATAGGGCGGCTAGAGCGGTCTCTGGAGTACCACTGGTCCCGGTCTCTGTCAGCCGGTCCCGGTCTATCACTCTCGGTCTTGTCCGCAATCTTTATCTACGATTCCAGAGCAGCTACTACTAGTAGTAGAAATACTGTACGCATTTGCTACGCATGCATGTCGCTGACTAATGCCTGGATGAATAGTCTGTGGTAGCTAACTGAGATTTCGTCGTCGCTTCAGCACGAAGCAGAGCCGGAGCTGGAATGTGTGCCCAGGTTAGGACAGAGATCACAGTCAGCCCCAAGTCTGAATTTCATATCACAAATTAAAGCAGCAGCAGCACATATTCTGTACAAAAATTACAGCAGCTGTGGTGTCCCTTCGGCAAGCAGCAATCCAGATGAGCTGGAAGTGGTAGGACCTCCTTCTTCTTCTTGTCCGGGAAAGGATGGGCGCAACAACCTGCTGAGGTGGGAATATGTATGTGCTTAGATTTGGACATAGATCACAGTCACCTCCCAATTCGTTCCCTGTCTGAATTATCCCAAAATGGTTGGTTGGCAGCATGTGCTCACAACCAGACGATTCATTTGCTGAAAATGGGAGAAATATCACAGTCGAACGTTTCCGAGATCGTTCCTTGTCTGATCCAAAAATGGTCATAAGAGTGATGACGTTCAGAGAACGAAAAATAGCATGCTATTTTGACGTTATACTGTTGCTACAGCGTACCTGGAAGGGTCACACTACATTTTAGCTAATTTTCTCGCTATGATGCTATTCATGATACATCACTACTTCTACGCTAAACGAAATAACGTTGTATCGTTTTTGCGGGCACAGCTGACCATCAGGCATCGCAGCATTGGCCCAACTCACTCTCACTCTGTTTCAAACACAACGCATACAACAGCTCGTACAACAACTCGTCACCAGTTTGCCACCGGCTCGTATCCGATGGTGGCGGCAGTGGTCTGTGAGCAGCAGCTGCTTCTCTTCATCCCCTCTTCAAGTAGCGGCGTCGGTCACATCTCCAACTCCAGCGAGTCAGCGCCGACGCCGACAAGTCAGCCACCAGGTGAGAGCAACCTCTTCATCCCATCTCCAAGTAGCGGTGTCCGCCTCATTCAATTTTCTCCCCATATCCCCATCCTTGCAAATTGTGGAATCCTTAAATTCTGTGATATAATTGACATTTTTATGGACAACGCCGTTTCTAAATATAGCACGCTATGACTTCTATAGCACGTGGATGTGGGTGGCCTTATATCTTGTAGCGCGCTATGTTTTCATTGTGTTCAGTACAATACCGCATTTCCAGGGTTGTCGGTGGTGGCGGTGGAGGAAGCGCTATGTGGCGGCACGCCAACTATGTTATTTGGTCCTCCGTGTCCTGTTGATTGACTTCGTCTTAGGAATGTTCGCTACGGCGACGGTCAGGCGTGGTGTTCGTCCTTGGACGGTGTTTGAGATTCTGTTGCCTTTGCATAGTGCTCTGGTTCACTCCTTTAGGTCCCCCTGACGGTGGTCCGTGGGTAGAGAGCGACTGCAACTGTCCAAGTTCTTCAAGCTGCCGAGTGACTGGTCCAACAACACTGATTCCTAGAGTACTTAACCAAATACTACCACAATTGGGACAACGTGAAAAAACCTACCACTTTAGAAACTATAGCAGAAAACTATCATTTTTGCTCTATCTTTTGTGACAAAAACTACCACTTCTCTTAAGTTACCGATTTGGCCCGCATGTAAGCGTTGAAGTGGCATAGAAGTCAAACTCCATTAGATTTCCCGTAAGTTTGGAGTTATGGCATGTGGGACCCACATGTCAACACCAACCTCTTCTACCTCAAGACAATTTTTTATTTGGGACATTTCGTCAAGCAGCTTCTGTGCGTGCTCGAGCACCAGCTGCCATGAACCCTGTCAGACGAGGAGAGGAAGGGCGCCAGAGTCATGGCTGCAGCCAACGAAAAAAATAAAAAAATAGCGCGCTACAAAATATAGCGAGGCCCTTCTCCAAATGCTACACAAGTTATAGCGTGCTATATTTCAAAATAGCGTTTGCAAAAAAATTCAAATATATCTAGAAATAAAGTATTTAAGCAACTAAATTTTTGCTAGGAGCAAGTAATATATGCATAAGGGCCAAATCTAGGACATAAAAATTGTAAGTCTCAAACAGTTTCAAGATAAAAAGAGTGAGAAAGGTAGTGGTCGTGGGTTGGTTTTGGCCTGCTGGGCCTGCTGGGCTGTGGTTGTTTAAATTTTGCATGGTCTGCACGTTAAAACGTGTAACGCTACAACGTCATAGCGTGTGTAGCGCGCTAATTGTGACACCCAAATTTTTTTATTGGTTTTATCAAAATCTTTTATTTGATTTGAGGAGGGTATTTAAATTTTTCTCCTAAAAGGATTTTTCCCTCTCAAAATATTTTCTTTTATGGCAAGTGTTTTGTTTTGGATTCACCCAAGACTTGATTTTGGTCTTGGAGGTTTTTCCATCTTATGTGGTCTCTATACCAAATGCCTTTCACTTGGGAAAATTTCTTTTGAAAAAATCTTTTAAATAGCCCTATGGCATTTTGAAGTGATCTTCTCCCCTTTTCAAAAATTCCTCTTGCCATGACCTAAGTGGAAATCCACTCCCATAAGCCTTTCCCCATCTTTGTGTCAAGTTACTCCTCAAATCCAGCAGTTTGAACCTCCCCATAATTTCTTTTCCATTTAATTCTCATCAAAAACAATTTCCGCCTTCTATTTTGATCCTTGGAGATTTACAAAGGAGCTACCCTTTCTGCTTTGAGTTTTGTCTCCAAACCAATTTCCCTAGCTAGTCCTTTGAGCCCTCACCAAAGATCCATGAAGATCCACTGGTCTCCAGTTCAAATATTTCAAACTACACTTGCTGCAAGTTTGGACCAGATTTGCCAAATTTGATGAAATTCATTTGAATTCTTCCCCTAAAAATTTGAGAAAAATCAGGCAGCCTCTGGGTGCATTGAGAGGTCACCTCACCAAGTCCCATCTCCAGAAAAAAAAAATCTGCTTGCCAAATCATTTCATCGAACACCTGCTGGACACTGTTGCTAGCATGTTCAGTAAATTCAGATAAACAGTTTCAGAGCTGTTGTCGTTTTCTTCAGAGCCCGACGTCGATCTCGCCAGTGCTGCGGTGGCGCCTTGCTCCCTGTCCCCTCCTTCTTGTCCCTGGCGCCGCACGAACGCCTGGAAGGTTGCGGGCGTCGGCGACGAGCAGGAGGAGGTGCGCCACCCCGTGAGCAACGGCAGCGGCGGCTTTGCGGCCGCCAGAGAGGGGCGCAGCGTGGACGGCGCCACCCAGCACCGCCCAAGCCACCGGAGGCCGCCGCGTGGCCATCCACTCCCCCGTGCGCGCTGCCACCCTCGTCGTGAACTGCTAGGCGCGGAGCGCGCTCTCTGCCGCCGCCGTGCCCGTACGGCTGCCCCGTCGAGGACCGGCGCCATTACGCCAAGCCCGACCAAGTTTAGCAGTGGAACGGCACCAGTAAACCTCCCTGATGCTGCCTGGCCACTTAAACTCCCTGCTCAACCACGGCCTCGCCGTAATCGCTCGCCGGAGATTTCCCGTTCACGGCCACCCCCTCGAACCGCCTATAAATAGAGGCCCCGAGCTCGAACCCGAACCCACACCACCTCTGCACACCTCCAATACCACGCCAAGCCACTGGAAGAGCCCCGAGGGAGCCTTCTTCCTCAACTCCGGCCGCCTCGACCCGCCACGGGATCCAGCTCGATTCGCTCCCGTGCGTGCACCTCTACCCCTCAGCTCTTGCCAGTAGCCTTCCTTATGCATCCACTCTCCTGACCCGCGCTTCAATTCGGAGTTTGCAGCACCCACCGGAGTTCTCCACCATCGCCCGAGCCGCCGTCCGCCGGAGAAAGTGTCGCCGTCGACGTGGTACTCTCCGACAGCCAAGTCCACCACCCACCGACGCGGAAGGACACGCTGAACCTCTTGGTACACTCCGATCTCCCTGCCTCGCCGTGGTTCAACGCCGGCGACCACCGCCGTCTTCGGGTGCCGGCGAGGTTTTCAAACCTGACATGTGGACCCCCCTGTCAGCCTCTATTCTTTTCCCCCTCGAACCGTTTTCTGTTGGCGCCTTCGGGAAAATACGTTTTCTCTTTGGGCTGACGTCTTTCCCTTCGAACCGTTTTCTGTTTTTTCAGTTAAGTCCCTGGATCTTTTCTGTTTCATCACAGATTAGTCCCTGGACTAAAACCCTTATAACTTTTTAATAAAAGATGATTTTTGAGTGATTCTTTTTCTGTCAGTCTTGTATTTTTGTCTAGTTTTTTATAGTATTTATTTGGAAAAATTTTGGAACAAATTTTGTGCACGCGTTGATTTTCACGTTAGTATACGTTTTCGCTATACCGTAGGTTCCGGAAGAGGTGACGGAGCCGTGAACTTCGCCGAGCTAGACTCCGACTTCTCCGAACCAGGCAAGCATGTTTGAACCTTTGATATGACGGGTGTTTGCATGTTTGCTTGAATGGTTTGTACATGGCATATGAGCATCGGTGAATATCTCGTTGCATGTAAGGCAACTATCCGTGTGCTCTGAGTTACTGTGATCTCTGATGAGAGATGGCCTAGTCATGTGGTGACATGAAAGGCAGTAAGGTGGTATTGTTGTAGCATGCCAGCTTTACGACATCCGTTAAACTCCAACGTTAACGTGGACTGAGTCACGTTATCGTTCTTCCCCTTCCGTGCCGCCACATGTTTTCTGCAAGGAATACGGTTTAGTAAGTTGGTAACCTCTTTCCGTGTACACACCAAATAGAGGGGCCGGTATGAGGGTTCCATGGCCCTGGATTAAAGCCAGTCATCCGGTCAGGGGGCATGGGTGTTTCCGGTTGGGACCGAGAGGGGGGCACCCCTTAGAGCGCGCGTATATAAATTTGATCCCATGCTACGCGAGGTTGTAGCCTCCCCGTCTCAAGGTTTTTCTTGAACGTTGCCGAGGGTGATTCCTGGCTTCGGAATGTTGAATGGGTGTGTACTGATTAGATGTGTTTCTTCCAAAACACCGTAAACGGAACTAGTCCCCGTGACTACTGAAATCCGTTGGCTGTGGTTAAAGTACAAACTCTGCAGAGTCAAATCTTTCCGAGTCATCGTACCTGTGGTCAAGGACCATGGCCAGTATATCCATATCTATGTCAATCCTCGTGATAAATCCCCGGTGAACAAGCTTGAGTGGTAAACCCGATTTAATTGTTATCCCTGAGGACGGACTACCCCTTTTACTTATCTTGTACTTGAAATGATTTATATTTTTAAGCTACTGAATTATTAAGTTATGATATAAGCCCTTTATGTGATGTCGCTCAGACGTCCGACTGTGGCATGCTTGTCATTTACTTTCAATATAAGCCCTTTATGTGATGTCGTTCAGACGTCCGACTGTGGCATGCTTGTCATTTACTTTCAATATAAGCCCTTTATGTGATGTCGCTCAGACGTCCGACTGTGGCATGCTTGTCATTTACTTTCAATATAAGCCCTTTATGTGATGTCGCTCAGACGTCCGACTGTGGCACGCACTGTCGTTTATATTTTATTATAAGCCCTTTATGTGGTGTCGCCTTGACGCCCAACTGCGGCATTGTTATTTCTTTTGTTTCCTCTCGAGGAGTCATTCAGACACTCGTTTGGCCCTCAGTATTATTTTGGGATTTCGGGAGGACTACCGCCCGACTTCTCTTTATTCTCCCATGCATTATTATCTCGTTGTCTGAGTGCACTTGTTAATCTGTTCATATGCATCATGTTTACATTTGTTATATCTTATGTCCGAACTGCCTTGCGAGTACTTTCATAGTACTCACCTGGCTTGTTGATTTGGCCAGATGTTGACGAAGGCGATCTCATGGATGAAGAGTTTGATAGCGAGTCCGACGCCTAGAGGAATCCCAGTCAGTCCCGTGCGATCCTGGATATTGGTCACTTGTATCATATACGCTTCCGCCACCCGCAATAAGTTTCCTCGAGCCTCACTCCGACGCTCGAAGAGCTATTAGTTTTCAGGAGTCACATCACCCACTTCGTTGTGATGTATCCACCAGCGCTGCTATCGTAAGTTAGTAGTTATGCCACCCTATCCGCCATTATGTTTCATCGGTGCGCTTGTAATAAATTGTTGAGCAGTCTCCGCTCAACCTTGTACTATATTCAGTACTCTTGGTATTTTTCTTCTGTGATCAAGATTTTGTCTACCGGTAAGAAGGATTCTTCTCTACTGGTCCGTAAAAGGGATCGATTTCTCAATAAATATTTTTATTGGAAAACCGGTCGTGACAAGCTTGGTATCAGAGCCAGGCTGACTGTAGGAAGCCACGAGGTGCGATCGCTAATCGGTTATTAGCGTCTTTGGTGCTTTTTCAGCATTTTGCAAATGTAGCTATTTTCTGTTGGTCATCATAAATTTATGACATGACTACTCAGAATTTTTGCCTACTTTTGTAGATGGCTGGTAGCAACTGCGAGACTCGGGTGTTCACTAACGTGCCCGAGGGGTTTGTCAAAGTCCTCGTTTCCATCACCAAGCTCGCGATCGGGCCAGCGACTCGTCCGGAGTTCACGCTTTACCAGCACAAGCTCAGCGACGACGTGTCTATGCACCAGGCCGTGGTGCAATTCAAGGGAGGACGTTCTGCGTCTCGCCACTTCCGTTTTGTGGGAAGGGCCATGCCTACGGAGAGGCATGCCATGCAGATGGCCGGCCGTGAGGCAATAGCTCGCCTTCGGGATATCCTTCCTATGATGAAGACTCGTCGCTACCGCTACCTCCCATGCCATGTGCCATATACTTGTCACTACGCATTCGCCTTCCATAGGGGAGAGCGAGATGAAGCCATCGAGATGGTTGTGGAGTATCTCAAGGCTCTGGAGGAGTCTTTCGACAACCTCGTGGACGATCTTGTGGCTGCCCGCATGGACTTAGTTCGGGGCGGTCCTGCCAGCAGGAAGGAGCTTCTCCACATGGCACCGCCTCTGACTTTCGTCTCGTCCTCAGCATCTTATGCACCGGCCATTTTGGCCACTGCTCGCCGTCTGCCTACCACTGAGGAGTTCGACCGAGTCATCGCTCCTACTCCAGTCAGAGCTGCACCACAGTCGCACCCGCACTACCGCCTGTCGCACCCGCGCCATCACCTCAGCGCAGTGCTACGCGCCTGGAGCCTCCTAGGGAGGAGGTGGAGGTTGAGTCTCCTGCACCGCTGGGTCTTACCCTCGGCCGGGGGAAGGAAATCTTCACCATCTCCGGCTGAGTGTGCCGAGTAGCCGCGCGTTGTGTCTGCATGTATGTTTTGTTCTATGTGTGCTTAAGTTTGTAGTAGCTGTGTGCGCTGCATTCCGGAGGAGTGTGCTAGTCTTAATAACATGTCAGGAATGTGTACGCACATCCTGAGTGTTGTATCGTGTGTTTGCGTTCGCGCGTAAGATTTGTGTTTAAGCAGTCATTTCTCCGAGCGAAATCGTTTATGTTTTCTTGAAAAATCTTGAGGTCTTTTAAATTTTTGTCTTTGCAAGATTTTCCTTGTGCCACACAATTCTTCTCATGGTTTTTGCAAAATAATACCCCAGAGTGGAAAATGTCTCGCCCGTGGACTCGTTCCATGCCCAATCAGCCAGAAGAAGTTTATGGAACACAGACCAGCAACAATTTCACTCAGGGACAGTCTAGTCAACAGGACAGTGAGGCAGCCTTATCTCAAGTATGCCGCCTTTTCGAACAAAGCCAGCAACAGCACCAAGAGATGATGAATCACGTCATCAATATGGGAAATCACCGTGAGCCATATCAACCCCACTCCAAGTTGTCTGAATTGCAGAAGACGCGCCCTTCAACGTTTGCTCACACTGATAGGCCGCTTGAAGCCGATGACTGGCTTCGAGACATCGAAAGAAAGCTGATTATTGCTCAGTTTTCAGATCATGAGAAGGTGCTTTATGCACCCCACTACCTTACTGGAGCAGCTGCAGCATGGTGGGAGAACTTCCTACACATGCATCCCAGTGAACACAACATCACCTGGGAAGAGTTTAAGGAAGGCTTTCGTGGGGCACACATCCCCAGGAGCATCATAAAAATCAAGAAAAGAGAATTTGATGACCTCAAGCAAAGAGGCATGTCAGTGACAGAATACAATGGTCAGTTTACCCAGCTATCTCGTTATGCCTACGATGAACATATGACAGAGAACAAGAGGATGGAAAAATTCTTGGACGGCCTGGCACCGGCACTAAGATGCCAACTGGTTGTACACACCTTCCCGGATTTTAAAACTCTGGTTGACAAGGCCATTACCTTGGAGAATGAGCGCCGCAGTCTGGAGGATATCCGTAAGCGAAAGAGGGACAAGACGACTCTTGCTCGCAACAACCGAAGCAAGACTGAGGTTCCGAGGACTGAAGTAAGGAAATCCACGAGTACTGATCTGAGGCCAACCAGGCAGTTTCATTCAAGGGACAAGGACTTCACGTACCGTCCAGGGGTCAATTGCTACGCTTGTGGTGAAGAGGGGCACTATGCCAAACAGTGCCCAAAGCCAAGGAACTCGGCCCCCAAGCTGAACAATGGTGGGAATAATCCAACCCCCAAGCGCAACAATTTCAACCCCAACAACAATCACAGGAAGGGTCACCTGAACCATGTGACCAGGGAAGAAGCCCAGAATGCCCCAGACATCGTGCTCGGTACGTTCCCTGTCAACACAGTACCTGCCACGGTTTTGTTTGATTCTGGAGCTTCCCATTCGTTCGTTTCGAAGAGTTTTGTTTTACAACATGGCTTTCCGATACTTCCCTTGGAAAAATCTATGATCATAAAGTCCCCCGGGAATAAGCAGATCGCTCAGAGTTACTGCAAAGGAGTAATCATTAAGTTCGAAGGATTAAAGTTTCAAGCTAATCTCATCGTGTTGGAAAATAAAGGACTGGATGTCATCCTAGGGATGGACTGGTTGACCACCAACAAAGGATTTATTGACTGTTTCAATCGGACTGCGATTCTCACTCATCATCACGGTAAGGCAATAAAGGTTACAGCTCAAGAAAGGCCACGGTCACGGCAACCAAAGCTGAACAAAGTGGACATTCCAGAATTGAGAAAAGTTCCAGTGGTGTGCGAATTTCCCGACGTATTCCCTGAAGAACTACCAGGCATGCCACCAGACCGAGAGATAGAATTCAGCATCGAACTAGCACCTGGCACCGCTCCCATCTATAAGAAACCTTATAGAATGCCACCCTCATAATTGGTAGAATTGAAGAAGCAGATAAAGGAATTATTGGACAAAGGATTTATTCAAGCCAGCTCCTCACCCTGGGGCTCGCCAGTTTTATTCGCCCAGAAAAAGGATGGGACACTGAGACTGTGTATAGACTATCGAGCTCTCAATATGGTCACCATCAAAAAAAAATATCCGATGCCACGGATAAATGATTTGTTTGATCAGCTCGCGCAAGCCAAGGTGTTCTCAAAGATTGATTTAAGATCGGGATATCATCAACTGAAAGTACGGACAGAAGATATCCCTAAGACAGCATTCACCTCCAAATACGGATTATATGAGTTCACGGTAATGCCGTTTGGACTGACGAACGCCCCCGCATATTTCGTCCACCTCATGAACAAAGTGTTTATGAAATTTATGGACAAATTTGTTGTGGTGTTCATTGACGATATTCTAGTATACTCAAGGACACCAGAAGAGCATGCTGAGCATCTCAGAATTGTTTTGAGAGAATTAAGGAAACATCAGTTGTACGCCAAATTTAGCAAGTGTGAATTTTGGCTAAGGCAAGTTGGTTTCCTAGGCCAAATATTAACCCAAGAAGGCGTGGCCGTAGACCCAGAAAAGGTCAAAGCCATACTTGACTGGAAACCACCAGCCAACGTGACAGATGTACGGAGTTTCCTGGGAATGGCCGGATATTACAGATGATTTATTGAAGGATTCTCCACTGTGGCAAAACCAATGACACAATTGCTCAAGAAGGACAAGAAGTTTGTATGGACGGAAGCATGCGAGAAAAGCTTCCAAGAGCTCAAGAAGAAACTAACAACCGCACCGGTCTTAACTGTGCCAGACATACACAAGAGTTTTGAAGTGTATTGTGACGCGTCCCGGAAGGGCCTCGGATGTGTGCTGATGCAGGATGGCAAAGTCGTCGCGTATGCTTCCAGGCAACTACGGAAACATGAGGAAAATTATCCAACTCATGACTTGGAGCTAGCAGCGGTCATCCATGCACTCAAGGAATAGAGGCGCTTTCTGTTGGGTAATCGTTGTGAAATATATATGGACCATAAGAGCCTTAAATATATTTTCACACAACCGGAGCTAAATTTACGCCAACGACGCTGGTTGGAATTGGTCAAGGACTATGATGTCGGCATTCACTACCATCCAGGGAAAGCAAATGTAGTGGCAGATGCTCTTAGTCGGAACCCCAGCCCGGGCAACGACGGTCCACAAAACTTGAGGCCTGAGTTTCAGCAAGAGTTCGCTAGACTCAACATGGTGTTGGTCACTGAAGGCACCGTATCGAATCTGGAAATACATCCCACCCTAGTGGAGCAAATTAAGAAGGCTCAGCAAGGGCACCCCAGCATCGAAGGAATAAAGAGGAAAATGAGCCTTGGCAAAACTTCAGAGTTCGTCACAGACAAGGAAGGAATATTATGGTACAGGGGCAGACTTTGCGTACCAAACATTGAAGAACTCAAGCAACAAATCCTAACCGAAAGCCACACTACTCCATACTCGATCCACCCTAGAGGAACCAAAATGTACAAAGACATTCAGGAAAGATTTTGATGGCACGGTATGAAAAGGGATATAGCCGCATTTATTGCTTGTTGCGATTCATGTCAGTGCATCAAAGCCGAGCATCAAAAGCCAGCAGGGCTGCTACAACCAAACAGGATACCTGAGTGGAAATGGGATGAAATTGGAATGGACTTCATCATCGGACTACCACGATCACAACGTGGAAATGACGCCATATGGGTCATCACAGATAGGCTAACCAAGGTTGCTCATTTCATTCCCGTGAAGACGACCTACTCCACTCAAAGGCTAGCCAAGCTATATCTCTCTCGTATAGTTTGTTTGCATGGAGTCCCAAAGACTATAATATCCGACCGAGGCACTCAATTTGTCTCTAAATTCAGGGATCACTTACAACAAGCTCTGGGCACGCAACTAACATTCAGTACAGCGTACCACCCTCAGACTGATGGACAAACGGAACGCGTGAACCAAATCCTAGAGGACATGCTGAGAGCCTGTGTGCTCACCTATGGATCCAGTTGGGAAGAAATTTTGCCATACGCCGAGTTTGCTTACAACAACAGTTACCAAGCCAGCTTACAAATGGCACCCTTTGAAGCATTGTACGGACGGAGGTGTCGTACCCCGCTAAATTGGTCAGAGACAGGTGACAGTCGTATCTTCGGCCCAGACATGCTCAAGGAGGCCGAGGAGAGAGTTAAACAGATTAGGGACAGACTCAAGACAGCTCAAAGCCGACAAAAGAGCTATTATGATCAAAAACATCGTGAGGCCAGCTTTGAACCCGGTGACTCCGTATACCTACGAGTGTCTCCTATGAGGGGCCTGCAACGGTTCAAAATTAAGGGGAAGCTAGCCCCGAGATTTATTGGACCATTCTGTACAGTTGCACGAAGAGGCACGGTAGCCTACCAGCTAGACCTACCCAAAGAGCTGTCAGACGTCCACAACGTGTTTCACGTCTCACAATTGAGAAAATGTGTGAGTAACCCGGAGAAGCATGTACCTCATGAAAGCATTGATGTACAACCAGACCTCACCTACAGAGAGCGGCCAGTAAAGATATTGGAAGAGTCTGAACGGAGGACCCGACAGAAAACAACTAAATTTTTCAAGGTTCAGTGGAGCAACCACACTGAGGATGAAGCTACATGGGAAAGAGAAGATTTTCTTCAGGCAGAGTACCCATATCTATTTGAGGATCAGCTGAAATCTCGAGGACGAGATTTTTCCTAAGGGGGTAGGTGTTGTGACACCCAAATTTTTTTTATTGGTTTTATCAAAATCTTTTATTTGATTTGAGGAGGGTATTTAAATTTTTCTCCTAAAAGGATTTTTCCCTCTCAAAATATTTTCTTTTATGGCAAGTGTTTTGTTTTGGATTCACCCAAGACTTGATTTTGGTCTTGGAGGTTTTTCCATCTTATGTGGTCTTTATACCAAATGCCTTTCACTTGGGAAAATTTCTTTTGAAAAAATCTTTTAAATAGCCCAATGGCATTTTGAAGTGATCTTCTCCCCTTTTCAAAAAATTCCTCTTGCCATGACCTAAGTGGAAATCCACTCCCATAAGCCTTTCCCCATCTTTGTGTCAAGTTACTCCTCAAATCCAGCAGTTTGAACCTCCCCATAATTTCTTTTCCATTTAATTCTCATCAAAAACAATTTATGCCTTCTATTTTGATCCTTGGAGATTTACAAAGGAGCTACCCTTTCTGCTTTGAGTTTTGTCTCCAAACCAATTTCCCTAGCTAGTCCTTTGAGCCCTCAACCAAGATCCATGAAGATCCACTGGTGTCCAATTCAAATATTTCAAACTACACTTGCTGCAAGTTTGGACCAGATTTGCCAAATTTGATGAAATTCATTTGAATTCTTCCCCTAAAAATCTGAGAAAATTCAGGCAGCCTCTGGGTGCATTGAGAGGTCACCTCACCAAGTCCCAGCTCCAGAAAAAAAATTCTGCTTGCCAAATCATTTCATCGAACACCTGCTGGACACTGTTGCTATCATGTTCAGTAAATTCAGATAAACAGTTTCAGAGCTGCTGTCGTTTTCTTCAGAGCCCGACGTCGATCTCGCCGGTGCCGTGGTGGCGCCTTGCTCCCCGTCCCCTCCTTCTTGTCCTTGGCGCCGCACGAACGCCTGGAAGGTTGCGGGCATCGGCGACGAGCAGGAGGAGGTGCGCCACCCCGTGAGCGACGGCAGCGGCCGCCAGAGAGGGGCGCAGCGTGGACGGCGCCACCCAGCGCCGCCCAAGCCACCGGAGGCCGCCGCGTGGCCATCCACTCCCCCGTGCGCGCTGCCACCCTCGTCGTGAACTGCTAGGCGCGGAGCGCGCTCTCTGCCGCCGCCGTGCCCGTACGGCCGCCCCGTCGAGGACCGGCGCCATTACGCCAAGCCCGACCAAGTTTAGCAGTGGAACGGCACCAGTAAACCTCCCTGATGCTGCCTGGCCACTTAAACTCCCTGCTCAACCACGGCCTCGCCGTAATCGCTCGCCGGAGATTTCCCGTTCACGGCCACCCCCTCGAACCGCCTATAAATAGAGGCCCCGAGCTCGAACCCGAACCCACACCACCTCTGCACACCTCCAATACCACGCCAAGCCACTGGAAGAGCCCCGAGGGAGCCTTCTTCCTTAACTCCGGCCGCCTCGACCTGCCACGGGATCCAGCTCGATTCGCTCCCGTGCGTGCACCTCTACCCCTCAGCTCTTGCCAGTAGCCTTCCTTATGCATCCACTCTCCTGACCCGCGCTTCAATTCGGAGTTTGCAGCACCCACCGGAGTTCTCCACCATCGCCCGAGCCGCCGTCCGCCGGAGAAAGTGTCGCCGTCGACGTGGTACTCTCCGACGGCCAAGTCCACCACCCACCGACGCGGAAGGACACGCTGAACCTCTTGGTACACTCCGATCTCCCTGCCTCGCCGTGGTTCAACGCCGGCAACCACCGCAGTCTTCGGGTGCCGGCGAGGTTTTCAAACCTGACATGTGGACCCCCCTGTCAGCCTCTATTCTTTTCCCCCTCGAACCGTTTTCTGTTGGCGCCTTCGGGAAAATACGTTTTATCTTTGGGCTGACGTCTTTCCCTCCGAACCGTTTTCTATTTTTTCAGTTAAGTCCCTGGATCTTTTCTGTTTCATCACAGATTAGTCCCTGGACTAAAACCCTTATAACTTTTTAATAAAAGATGATTTTTGAGTGATTATTTTTCTGTCAGTCTTGTATTTTTGTCTAGTTTTTTATAGTATTTATTTGGAAAAATTTTGGAACAAATTTTGTGCATGCGTTGATTTTCACGTTAGTATACGTTTTCGCTATACCGTAGGTTCCGGAAGAGGTGACGGAGCCGCGAACTTCGCCGAGCTAGACTCCGACTTCTCCGAACCAGGCAAGCATGTTTGAACCTTTGATATGACGGGTGTTTGCATGTTTGCTTGAATGGTTTGTACATGGCATATGAGCATCGGTGAATATCTCGTTGCATGTAAGGCAACTATCCGTGTGCTCCGAGTTACTGTGATCTCTGATGAGAGATGGCCTAGTCATGTGGTGACATGAAAGGCAGTAAGGTGGTATTGTTGTAGCATGCCAGCTTTACGACATCCGTTAAACTCCAACGTTAACGTGGACTGAGTCACGTTATCGTTCTTCCCCTTTCGTGCCGCCACATGTTTTCTGCAAGGAATACGGTTTAGTAAGTTCGTAACCTATTTCCGTGTACACACCAAATAGAGGGGCCGGGATGAGGGTTCCATGGCCCTGGATTAAAGCCAGTCATCCGGTCAGGGGGCATGGGTGTTTCCGGTTGGGACCGAGAGGGGGGCACCCCTTAGAGCGCGCGTATATAAATTTGATCCCATGCTACGCGAGGTTGTAGCCTCCCCGTCTCAAGGTTTTTCTTGAACGTTGCCGAGGGTGATTCCTGGCTTCGGAATGTTGAATGGGTGTGTACTGGTTAGATGTGTTTCTTCCAAAACACCGTAAACGGAACTAGTCCCCGTGACTACTGAAATCCGTTGGCTGTGGTTAAAGTACAAACTCTGCAGAGTCAAATCTTTCCGAGTCATCGTATCTATGGTCAAGGACCATGGCCAGTATATCCATATCTATGTCAATCCTCGTGATAAATCCTCGGTGAACAAGCTTGAGTGGTAAACCCGGTTTAATTGTTATCCCTGAGGACGGACTACCCCTTTTACTTATCTTGTACTTGAAATGATTTATATTTTTAAGCTACTGAATTATTAAGTTATGATATAAGCCCTTTATGTGATGTCGCTCAGACGTCCGACTGTGGCATGCTTGTCATTTACTTTCAATATAAGCCCTTTATGTGATGTCGCTCAGACGTCCGACTGTGGCATGCTTGTCATTTACTTTCAATATAAGCCCTTTATGTGATGTCGCTCAGACGTCCGACTATGGCACGCACTGTCATTTATGTTTTATTATAAGCCCTTTATGTGGTGTCGCCTTGACGCCCGACTGCGGCATTGTTATTTCTTTTGTTTCCTCTCGAGGAGTCATTCAGACACTCGTTTGGCCCTCAGTATTATTTTGGGATTTCGGGAGGACTACCGCCCGACTTCTCTTTATTCTCCCATGCATTATTATCTCGTTCTCTGAGTGCACTTGTTAATCTGTTCATATGCATCATGTTTACATTTGTTATATCTTATGTCCGAACTGCCTTGCGAGTACTTTCATAGTACTCACCTGGCTTGTTGATTTGGCCAGATGTTGACGAAGGCGATCTCATGGATGAAGAGTTTGATAGCGAGTCCGACGCCTAGAGGAATCCCAGTCAGTCCCGTGTGATCCTGGATATTGGTCACTTGTATCATATACTTTTCCGCCACCCGCAATAAGTTTCCTCGAGCCTCACTCCGACGCTCGAAGAGCTGTTAGTTTTCAGGAGTCACATCACCCACTTCGTTGTGATGTATCCACCACCGCTGCTATCGTAAGTTAGTAGTTATGCCACCCTATCCGCCGTTATGTTTCATCGGCGCGCTTGTAATAAATTGTTGAGCAGTCTCCGCTCAACCTTGTATTATATTTAGTACTCCTGGTATTTTTCTTCTGTGATCAAGATTTTGTCTACCAGTAAGAAGGATTCTTCTCTACTGGTCCGTAAAAGGGATGGATTTCTCAATAAATATTTTTATTGGAAAACCGGTCGTGACACTAATTACGCAATTAGCGTCGTAGCGGCCGATTTTGCCAAAACGTAACGTCTCCCTTCCGAATATGCTATAACCGCGCTATAACGGCGAAATAGCGTGCTATTTTTTTCGTTGGCTGCAGCGCGACGACCTGAGGTTGTTCCAGGCAGCGCGCGTGGAGGGTCGAGGCGGATGCATCAAAAAAACTTGTCCCAAGCTTGTTCCTCAAATGAATGTATCTAGCACTAACTTGTAGTGACAGTAGACTTCTGGTCAATGCTGGCAAAGGGGGTATGTGCATGGGCCAATCAAGCCGGAGCACGGATGGGCACAATTTGATCTCCGGTTATAAAAAAAAATTGGATCTACATTGATGGTAGAAATATATGGGCAACCGCTAGGGTCAGTGACAATAGACTTCTGGTCAATGCTGGCAAAGATGATGTGGCAAAAAAAATTATAGCTTGCCACTTCAATTTGCCAGCGGGCATTGACCCGAAGTCTACCGCCGTTGACGATGATTGTAGCCCATATGTTTCTACCGCCCACGCTTACGGAGGTAACAAAAAAATCAGATCAATTTTTTTATAAACAAAGGTCAAATCGGGCTAAACTTTGTCAAAAGATTAAAACAGTTATTTTGTCCCGTCGGTAGCAGCCTGGAGCAGTCGATGAGTACCACAGGTCTCCATCAACCTGCTACCCCATTTGTGGAGCCAATCTTTATCCAGGGTTCCAGACCAGCTAGTACCAGAAGTAGTGTACGCGTCATCGTCGTCGCTGAATGCCTCAAAGAATGAATGGTCTGCGGTAACCAACTGAAATTTCGTCATCATCGTCGTCGCTTCAGCACGAAGCAAAACCAGAGCTGGAATATGTGCCTAGCCAGGTTAGGACAGAGATCGCAGTCAGCCCCAACTCTGAATTTCCGATCCCAAATTTACGGCAGCAGCAGCAGCACATATTCAGTACAAATATTACATCAGCTACGGCGTCGCTTGAGAGAGCAGCAAGCCAGAGCTGGGAGGTTCTTCTTCTTCCTGTCCGGGAAAGGATGGTCGCAACAACCTGCTGAGGTGGGAATATGCAAGCTAGATTAGGACAGAGATCACAGTCACCTCCCAGAGCGTTCCGTGTTTGAATTTCAGATCCCAAAATGGTTGGTTGGGCAGGATGTGCTTACAGCAGCCGGTTTTATGTGCTCAAAATGGGGCACAGATCATATTCAACGGTTCCGAGTTTGGTTTCCAGTTTCTTCCTTGTCTGATCCTAAAATGGTCATATAGTAAAGGAATATTTTATTATAAACATAATTTGTCTAAAAAAATAGATGAACATTTATTCAATTATATAGTTTTCTAAAAATTGTACTAATATTTTTTATTA